>NC_134485.1:21372441-21464374 GCF_040206685.1 Ascaphus truei
GCAGCCATGGCGACGGGAGAGCTGCCAGCCTCGGGACCCCCCCAGCCCCCTCGCGTGCGCATGCGCAGGCTGCAGACAGCGCTGCCAGCCTGCTTCCCCGCTCCCATTACCAGGGCGTGGGACAGAGGGGAAGTGCCTGGGCAACAGCAGCCGCGGGACCCCCCCCAGAATACCTCCCGCCCCCCCACCCCGCATGCGCAGGCTGCGGCCATGGTGATGGAAGAACTGCCAGCCTCGGGACCCCCCAGCCCCCTCGCGTGCGCATGCGCAGGCTGATGCCAGTCTGCTTCCCCGCTCCCATTACCAGAGCGTGGGACGGAGGGGAAGCGCCTGGGCAGCAGCCGCGGGACCCCCCCAGCCTACCGCCCCGAGCAGCAAGCGGGGATAGGGGGCAGGGGGGGTTGGGGCTGACCCAGAGCTGCCAGCCGGCCCTCTTCCTCGCGTCACACCAATCAGGGAGAGGGATTATTTATTTAAAAAAAAAAAAAAATTGGCACGAGCAGGGGAATTCTTAGAGCTGCAGCACGGCTCGCCAGCGGCCGAAATCCACTCGCAACGGGCGAGTAGTTATCATTAATTGTCGAACACTGACTATGTGTATATATATATATCAACCAATGTTTCTCAGGCAAGAAAACAAGAAACAGCACTCAAAAGGTAAACCAAAAAACTGTATTCGTAAAATACAACAGCACACTTAAATCCAACGTTTCGGTCCAGAAAGGACCTTCCTCAGGGGGGTGCTGAGGCACTCGTAAAATCGTATTTGCAAGACCATGTGAGTGCAGCCTTTACTGTGCACTGAACATCCAAAAGATTTCATAAGGGCAACCAATATGCCAGCCTTTGTTGGCACGGAGAGATCCCATCTGGGGGAAAAAGCGCCATGCACTGCTGCCGTGGAATCGCCGAAATACAAGCTGATGCTGCTGGGTCACTTCAAACTGATTTATTGGATCCTCAATGCATACAAAAATAGGAAAGTACCTCACGAAGGAGAACTCTGATGCGTTTCATGCCCCAACGGCACTTTGTCAAAGAGTGATCTCCTCCGTGAAAGTGCCGGCATATGTAATCGCAGCCGTCTGATGGCCCGCCCCCGTGAGTCAGCTGGTTGTTGTCTCGCGGTACTAGATAACGAGACACTCCCAGCATGACAACGTGGATGGTAACCAAGACGACCGACAGACTCAGAAATGCCAGAACACATGCAATAACAACATTAAAAAACAGCACATCTTAATATATAAAATCAAAGGTTGGTACTAGCTGCGGTGAATGTGATTGGTCCGTGGCCACCCCGACTGTCATTGCCCAAGAGGTACGCCCCACTGTGACACACACCGCCCACACGACTGTCATTGGCCAAAACTTACAGTGACATCACTGACACACACCTACTTCACTGTCACACACTTGCACTGACAGCATACCCCCACAGAACCCCTGCAGAGTCCTTGGTAAGTTCATCTCACACTCTCACCCGTGTCCACACACACACACACACACACACACACACACACACACACACACACACACACACACACACACACACACACACACACACACACACACACACACACACACACACACACACACCACTTAACATTTTAATATGTCCTGTTTCACACACACACTTTACATATTAATATGCCCACTTTACCAACTGAGTACATACACACACACACACACACTCACACCTGAGACCATGTTTCTTCACCTAATATCACATGAGATCCATATTAGATGAATGTTACATCTCTTAAAGGGATAAGTTGGAATCTACATTTTACAATATTAAGTGGCTGCTGTGAGTATCTCCTCACTAACTGTCATTTAATGCCTAAACATATTGTTATTTATTTGCTTAACTGAAAAGGGAATAAAAAAAACATATGTTTAGTAGAAATTAATCTGCCCTCACACAAAATGGCTGCTGTGAAAATATCCTCACTGTCATTGAATGCCTACAAATATGGTTATTTATTTGCTTTCACATGCTATTATTATGTATGTAGAAATGAATCTGTCTTTACACAAAATGGCTGCTGTGAAAATCTCCTCACTGTCATTGAATGCCTACAAATATTGTTATTTATCTGCTTTCACATGCTATTATTATGTATCTAGAAATGAATCTGTCTTTACACAAAATGGCTGCTGTGAGAATCTTCTCACTGTCATTTCATGCCTACTATCATTTTGCCTCCGCCCCTTATTGACATCAGATCAGAAGTTTCTCAGTCAGTGTGTAGTTGGCCTACATTTATTACTCACGCAGTGCAGTTGTGGGTTTGTTTTTATATGTTTGCTCCAACTGGAACTACTAAAAATGATACTTCTTATTTTAAACAACATCAATTTACCCGGCGTTGCCCGGAATTTAAATAGATAAAATAAATTTCCCGCTAGGAGGGGGAGGGGGGGACGACAGTGGTGGGGGGGGACCTTGCTCGCTCATGCCACACTGATATGTATTTGTAGTAAGGCATAAAGGGAGAGTGCAGGGCTACAGGGAGTGTTGTTCGTAGTGTCGTCGTGTGTGTGTGCGTAGGCCATATGGTCGGCCATGTGCACAGGGAGTGTCGGCCGGGCGTTGCGGAGGGAGAATGTGTGTTGAATGTGCGCAGGTAGTGTCGCGGTGCGCGGCGGCCATGTGCACAGGGACTGTCGGTCGGCCGTTGCAGAGGGAGAATGAAGGTACGGGCGGCCATTGTTTTTATAGAAATGTAAAGGCACGCCATAGCATGAGTGTGCGCAGGGAGTGTCGCAGTGCGCGGCGGCCATGTGCACAGATACTGTTGGGCGGCCGTTGCGGAGGGAGAATGAAGGTAGGTGCGGGCATTTTTGTAATATAAATTGAAAGGCACGCCATAGCATGAGTGTGTGCAGGGAGTGTCGCGGAGCGGCCATGTGCACAGATACTGTTGGGCGAGACCCGGCGTTGGCCGGAATTTAAATAGATAAAATAAATTGATGTTGTTTAAAATAAGAAGTATAATTTTTACTAGTTCCAGTTGGAGCAAACATATAAAAACAAACCCACAACTGCACTGCGTGAGTAATAAATGTAGGCCAACTACACACTGACTGAGAAACTTCTGATCTGATGTCAATAAGGGGCGGAGGCAAAATGATAGTAGGCATGAAATGACAGTGAGAAGATTCTCACAGCAGCCATTTTGTGTAAAGACAGATTCATTTCTACATACATAATAATAACATGTGAAAGCAAATAAATAACCATATTTGTAGGCATTCAATGACAGTGAGGAGATTTTCACAGCAGCCATTTTGTGTAAAGACAGATTCATTTCTACATACATAATAATAGCATGTGAAAGCAAATAAATAACCATATTTGTAGGCATTCAATGACAGTGAGGAGATTTTCACAGCAGCCATTTTGTGTGAGGGCAGATTAATTTCTACTAAACATATGTTTTTTTTATTCCCTTTTCAGTTAAGCAAATAAATAACAATATGTTTAGGCATTAAATGACAGTTAGTGAGGAGATACTCACAGCAGCCACTTAATATTGTAAAATGTAGATTCCAACTTATCCCTTTAAGAGATGTAACATTCATCTAATATGGATCTCATGTGATATTAGGTGAAGAAGCATGGTCTCAGGTGTGAGTGTGTGTGTGTGTGTGTGTGTGTGTGTGTGTGTGTGTGTGTGTATGTACTCAGTTGGTAAAGTGGGCATATTAATATGTAAAGTGTGTGTGTGAAACAGGACATATTAAAATGTTAAGTGTGTGTGTGTGTGTGTGTGTGTGTGTGTGTGTGTGTGTGTGTACACAGGGGTGAGAGTGTGAGATGAACTTACCAAGGACTCTGCAGGGGTTCTGTGGGGGTATGCTGTCAGTGCAAGTGTGTGACAGTGAAGTAGGTGTGTGTCAGTGATGTCACTGTAAGTTTTGGCCAATGACAGTCGTGTGGGCGGTGTGTGTCACAGTGGGGCGTACCTCTTGGGCAATGACAGTCGGGGTGGCCACGGACCAATCACATTCACCGCAGCTAGTACCAACCTTTGATTTTATATATTAAGATCTATTTTGTTTCTATTAACACATAATTACTTTTTATTTGATAAGCAATATTACCTACAACAACGAGGCACCGCAATGGGCACTTCTTTCGCTCCCTCCTATGCAACCTTTTTATGAGCTTTTGGGAGCGGACACATATTTTCGGTGACACAAATCCCTATAGGCACAATATTAAGTTTTATAGAAGATATATTGATGATTGATGACCTTATTATTATTTTGGAGGGTGGTATGGGACTGTTGGAGAGCTTCATGGAGTCCCTGAACAGTAACAATGTTAATTTACATTTTACCTACAAGGCACATATACAACATATCGAATTTCTAGATGTCTTTTTGTTCATAGATATGGACAATACAATTCAGAGTGACATTTTTCGTAAACCAAATTGAAGAAACACTCTATTAAGAGCTACAAGTAGTCATCCATCTTCTACGATTAAAGGTATTCCAAAAGCCCAGTTCTTGAGAATTAAGAGGATTTGTTCCACAGATGATATGTTTATTGAACAATCCAAAGATTTGTCCCACAGGTTCAAACAGAGGGTATAAATGTGATGACATTCAGAAAGCTTTTAATCATTCATTTGGTTCACCATGATCTGATTTACTAAAGAATATTCATATTAAATCTGGGACAGAATCAAAAACAAAGGACAAATTTATGGATAACCCATTATTCATTACCCAATATAGTCGCCATTCGAATGATATCAAATCAATAATTTTAAAACATTGGCATATTTTGGGACTAGATCAAACCCTTAAACCTTTTGTTAAGAGACCACCTAAATTTACCTTTAGGAGAGCAAATACCCTCTCCAAGTATTTATCACCGAGCCTTTATGAGACTCCTAAGAAACAAACTAAAGGTTTCTGTCCACCAAAAGGGTTCTATAAGTGTGGTTTTTGTAGTACAGCAGGGCCCCGCTTCTCTGCGCTCCATTATCCGGCGTTCCGCTTATCTGGCGGCACCGAGAAGGGGGCCGCCATCTTAAATTTCCAGTCGCGCATGCGCAGAACGGGCGGGTGCGCCCAGCGCGCATGCGCAGACCGCATGTTGCGCGCGCATCCCATAGGATGACGCCAAAAATGCTGGTTTGCGCATGCGCAGAAGTGAAAATCGCCGGATCCGCTTTCTGGCGATTTTCGCTATACGGCGGGCCTCTGGAACGGAACCCACCGTATACCAGGGGCCCTGCTGTATTTGTAAATATACTAAATCTATCAAACGCATCTCGTCTGGAGTGACCAAGGACAAATTAACCATTAACAAATTTATCACGTGTAATACTGATTATGTTATTTATATTCTGTATTGTGGATGTGGTAAAAATTATGTTGGCCGCACAATTCGACTGCTTAAAATAAGAATTATGGAGCATCTTAGATCTATAAAAAAGAGAGATCAAAATGTACCTGTATCAAGACATTTTTCCAACTGTCCACAAGGAAAAATCGACCACTTTAAGTTTAGTGGTTTAGAACATATTTCACCATCTATTAGAAAGGGGAATAGACAGAACATCTTAAATAAACGTGAGATGTTCTGGATATTCACCGTTAATACTCTGGTCCCATTTGGAATGAACACGGAGTGGGAATTAAAACATTTTTTGATTGATTGATGCTTATGCCCATATTTCATACATTTGACTATCCCATCAATAGATAGATATCATGTTTAGTCATACTTTTGAACCACTTAATTCATATGTGTCTAGGAATGTATCTAGATGAATACATCTTCAATATAGTTTCCCCCCATATGAATATATATCCCTTTGAATTTCTGAATTTATAATTATATTGTCTAATTACCCTATTGATTCAAATTGTACGAATTAGGGTTAATCATTGTACTATATAAATGCATTGTATTATTCCTATACTGTATATGTATTCATTTTGGGAATTAAGACAATATGAGAGCACTGCTAGTCTTAACCATTGTGTTCTATAACTCTGCTTTACTATCCTTATATATATATATATATATATATATATATATATATATTCTAGGTATTGATTTGGTATGAAAAATTTACTTAATATAATTTTCAAATAAGCATTGAGAGTTATAACCTATGACAATTAAGTACCTCCAGATTTGTTTTGAACAGTATTAATTTATTTGTATATTGTATATTTTATGTAGGTTTGTGTAGTTTAACTCTATATAATTCTATACACATGTTGACATTTTATTTGTATTATTTATTTTTTCTTATTTTTTCGTCGTTCTATTATTGCATTTCTTTCTGATTTAGGTAATCTATTAAGTTGATATTTTGTGTATTGTTGTAAAGAATCAAACTTTTCACTTCGTCTCTTTTTTCTTTATATTGTATGTGCTGTTTTTTAATGTTGTTATTGCATGTGTTCTGGCATTTCTGAGTCTGTCGGTCGTCTTGGTTACCCTCCACGTCGTCATGCTGGGAGTGTCTCGTTATCTAGTATCGCGAGACTACAACCAGCTGACTCAGGGGGGTGGGCCATCAGACGGCTGCGATTACAAATGCCGGCACTTTCACGGAGGAGATCCCTCTTTGACAAAGTGCCGTAGGGGCACGAAACGCGTCAGCGTTCTCCTTCGTGAGGTACTTTCCTATTTTTGTATGCATTGAGGATCCAATAAATCAGTTGTAAGTGACCCAGGAGCATCAGCTTGTATTTCGGCGATTCCACGGCAGCTGTGCATGACGCTTTTTCCCCCAGCTGGGATCTCTCCTTACCTGCATCGATTGCTGAGCTGTTGCACGGCCATCCAGACTTCTTCAATCAAGTTCCAGTGAGTACTACAGCGTTATTATCATCATACATGGGATCCAGCTCTAGGGTGTTGTTTATCCATTCAACTGGGAGTCAGGTTGGTCTATCATATGGTCCCCCCTGATTAACCCATTTATTTTTGGTTTACACCCCTTAAATGAGCTCACATAGGATCATTCACTGGATGGATTATCGTGGACCTTATAAGCATATAATGCTGCTTTTATCATTTTCTCTGGAGCTCTACTGTGGGAGTTTTCTTCAAGTCGTTCATTCCTCTAAACATCACAAGGGCACTGAAGGAGGACGGTACGGCTACGGTATTTGCAGCCAAAACATTGCAAACCTTAGATAAACCAATTTCTTGCTTGGTATCTGTAGGAGGACATGTGCAGAGGTACACAATGGAGACTGTTGTAAGGTGAAATTATAACAAGGCTTTATTGTGCCTGTCGCTTAAAACACAGCAAAAAATCAACATAAACGAAATAGTGAGCCAAACAAAGAAAACCTATCTCTGCTTTGGAGACTATCTACACAAGTAGCTCAGCCCTCTCTGACTGGGTTGGTTAGCTAGGCTCTTTACCAGCCCCAAATCATGGAGACATTTAATCAATACACAGACCTAGATAATAGTCTTGTGCGAAAAAGTCTTATCTGTTAGCTGGGCTGCTGTAGGGGAAGCTTCTCTGCTCTCCTGGAACCGCACCCTTGTGTGCACAGAAAATGTCAGGCTCCAGGTTAGAATCTTGTCCTCTTTGTCTTGTGGTCAGCTTGTCGCTCAAGACATCTGCCCTTCCTTGGTTCAGTCCAGTTGTGGACTAAGGAATCTCTGCTCTGTCTCCAAGTTCAGCTCAGGTGTGAGCAAAGGAGTCTCACTTCCTGTCTCAAAAGACAGGCTTTTCTAAGCAATCAGGCAGGTGGTGTTTGTTAATTGACTACCAGCAGTTAACCACCACACTGCTGAATTAGAGGCACATTACCTGAACAGGGATAACTCCCCTGTTACAGGCACCCTACAGGTTGGGTGTAGCAATGCACTCCCAAGGGCCTCAGGTAGAGAAAGTGAATGATGGTACATGACACACAGTACATAGAAAACATCAACAAATCCAACAGCCCTAGTCTTTCCCATGTACCAAATAAATTTAAACCTTCAGTTCCAATTAGCGCATAGATTGGAATTAAGTGAAATCCCTCTTCCATGAAACACTTTCTCTTCCATGTTCAATGGTTAGGGTTGCCAGGTGTCCAGTATTGAACAGGACTGTCCTGTATTTGGACACTCGGTCAAGTAAAAATTAGAGGTAATACTTGACATGTATGTGTCCAGTATTACCTCTCTGGACTTTGTGACCTGACCAGCTTGGGGGGCCGTGGGATTTCCCTGAGCAGGTAGAGAGCAGGGCTGTTGCTAGGGGGCTGGGAGAGGGGTGTGTGTGCTTGCGTGCGTCGCACCTTTCACGATTGTGTCCAGTATTTTTGAAGAAGCCACCTGGCAACCCTATTAATGGTTGGTACAGAATTAAAAGGTACTGAGGTGCTTTGCAAAATTGGACCTGAAGGCCTGACTAGAGTAGCACTATAAATGCTACCAAATATACTGTATTGTGTACTGTTCATACATACATTTTTTTATTCTACAAATCACAATTAAAGCTATTTGCTGCCCCAGTTGCCACAACTGCATTGCAAAGCAAAGGGGTTAAGTAGGATTAAGTCTTTAAAACAGTGAGGGACAAGTATTTTGGAGAGCAAACGTTCTTACATATGGTCAGCAAGGGTTTTGAGACCCATGAATTTTCTTTAAGGGGCCTATTCAGGTAGCTTCGATAAGTGACTTAACAGTTTTGAGTACTTTTCGAGCGAGTTTGCATGTGTAGCAATTCAGAAATCTCTGATAACATGCCAGACAAACCGAGTGCGCCACCTAAAGGGTGGCGAGATGGGATCCCTGATGTGACTCTGATGGAAAAAATGTATTCTTACTACATCGGATTGAAGCAGTGTGTCTCCAGAGCTGACCCTCATTAATACTAGCTCCAGAGACACCATGCTTCAATCCTATGTAATAAAAATACATTTACAGGCAGCTTCATTACCTTAAATGGGTAACTGCTAAGGTAATAGAGGGGTTAAATACCAATGCTCGATTTGTTGGGGTAGAGGGGGTGGGTGAAGGTTGGAGTTGCCCCTGGGTGGGTGTTTAGGCCTACCTGGAGGGTTGCGGAAGGAGTTAACCCCGTCATTACCTTAGCGGTTACTACCGCTAAGGTAATGAAGGGGTTAACACCTCCCGCTACCCACCCGGTAGGTCTCAATGCCCACCAAGGGCCAAATACCACCTTCACCTACCCCCTCTACCTCCAAAAAACATTAAAATACAATACAACCACCAATACTATTCAATACGCCCATTGATTGCCAGTGTGGTTACTTATTCCCTCAATGAAAAAAAAAATAACCCCAATGGCAATGAATGGGCACCCTACTACCCACCTCCTCTACCTCCAACAACCCCTCCCCACCCAACACACACAGTACAGTAATGGGCAAAATCCCTATTATCCAAATCTGGATAATAGTGCATTTGACCATTAAAAATAAAACATTACCTAGTCAGCATATAGTAAATTAAAGTTATACTTTCCCCTGCCAGGATGAAGGCCGTCCTCATCCTCATCTTCGTCCTCCATGGGCAGCAACATTAAAATTAAAAAACTTAACTACTGGCCACTAACCCCTTAATTAATTTAGCGGTTAGTAACCGTTATAGTAATTAGGGGTTAACCCTGCCCGCTACCCTCCTGGGAGGCCTAACCACCCTCCCTGTGGCAACTACCCCCATCCCCCACCTCCTCTACCCAATATGGGCATGGATTGCCACAATGGCAATGAATAGGCAACCTAAAAATTAAAAACAACCATAAAATACATTACAATTCAATCAAAACAAACATTTGCCAAAATATGCATGGATTGTAACTGACAGATAAAATGGGTGAGTTAATAGCTACAACAGAGCATTATGATATTATAAGCATTACTAAAACATGGTGGGATGAAACTCATGACTGGCAGTTAATTTAGAGAGGGTTATTCCATTTTTCAGAAGGATTGCACAAATAGAAGAAGAGGTGGAGTATGTTTATATGTTAAACCGGATCTAAAACCTATTATAAGGGAAGATGTTTATGAAGGGAATGATGCAAATGTAGAGACCTTGTGGATAGAAATTAGAAGTGAAGATAAAAGGACAAGGAAAATGTTTGTAGGGATATGCTATAAATCACCAAATATCTGTAAGATAGAGTAGGCCAAAATACTTTTGTAAATTGGGAAGGCATCAAAACTAGGTCATGTTTGCATAATGGGTGTTTTTAATTATCCAGACATAGACTGGGGCAATAAGATTCGCATTACAACAAAAGGAAATAGGTTTTTGGGGGGTGTTTAAAGACAATTATATGACCCAAATTATTGGGGAACCAACCAGGAGAGGGGCAATACTGGATTTGGTAATATCAAACAATGTAGAAGTAATAACAAATATTCAAGTCCGGGAATATTTGGGAAACAGTGATCATAACATGGTCTCATCTGAAATAAATGATCAAAAACCATGTTACATGGATTCAACAAAGACTTTACATTTTAGAAAGACAGATTTTAATAAATTGAGGAATAATCTACAAGGAATAAATTGGGATGATGTTTTTGCAGGGAAAAATGTGTAAAATAAATGGGCAGTCTTTAAAACATTGTTAGAAAGGCACACTTATAAATGAATACAATGGGGTAATAAGTATAACAGAAACAAGTCTAAACCAATGTGGCTAAATAAATAGGTAGGGGAGGAGATGAAAAGGAAGAGGCAGCATTTAGATTCTTAAAATCAGACGGGACGGAGGCATGTTGTCAGAATTATAAGGAATGTAACAAAAGTTGCAAAAGAGCAATAAAATTAGCAAAAATTGAAAATGAAAAAAGAATTGCAATAGAAAGTAAGATCAACCCTAAAATGTTCTTTAACTACCTTAATAACCAAAAAATTAGAAAATAAAATATGGGACCCTTTCAGTGTGAGATGGACAGGCAAATTATTGGAGATAAGGATAAAGCAGAGGTATTAAACAAATTCTTTGCCTCTATTTAATCGGGAAGAATCAATTGCAATAGTAGTGCCGCAGGAAGAAGCCTCGATCTCTACATGAACAAACAATTGGTTAACTTAGGAAGAAGTTCATAGGCGGCTTGATAAAATTAAACTAAATAAGGTACCTGCCCCGATGGCACACATCCAAGAGTTCTTAAGGAGTTAAGATCAGTAATAGCCAAACCATTAAATTGAATATTCAAGGACTCCATTTCCACAGGCTCAGTACCACAAGACTGGCGTAAAACAGATGTGGTGCCTCTAGTGGGGAAGCTACATATCTGTTGTCTAAATTTATCACAGGTTGAGCTGATAGACATATGTGTTTTTTCAACCTCATTTACTAGGTAAGTATGTAACACTTTAAACCAGTGCATCCAGCAATGTATTACGAAGGGGTTATCTTTCTTTGTATTTAACACTTGTTGTTATCTTGAAAACATGCACATGCAATAATAAAGTGCATCACTCCATTCTCAGGGCCGCTCTGCATAGCTTTATTTATTTCACATCTGACAAAAAAAACTTCATGCATACGGAATATGGTTTCAACCTGATCTAAGAGACACTGATTTCCAGAAAGAAGTACTGTATAAATAAAGTAATACGATCCGTTGCTGCTTATTAGTACCATTCAATAAATACGTCATACTAATTTAACATAGTGTAAACAACACATGATTCCTGCAGCATCTTTAATACCTGAAATAAATTGCATTATATCTACATGCATATGTCTGGATTTCATTATTAGCTCTCAGGAATATTGTCTCCTCCTTCTTAGCTGATCGGGTAAAGCATAATGGCCACAACTTTGTTACACACCACAAGCCAACAAGTAATTCCTACACCACCTGAAAAAGAAAAGGCAAAGATTAATAACCATGCGTTAACATACTGTATATCCAGGGCACCATAACGTCTTCAATTCATAATATCCTGCCTGCATAGTATCCTCGTTTGTGTCAAAGCATGTTCAAAGAGGCACTCCCAAATGGGGAAGCAGACCTGCACAGCCTGCATTCCAATCCCCCATTATCAGGGAGGACGTGATGCAGAATAATGGGAGAAGTATAAACATATCGCGAAAAGAGAGTAGAACAACAACAAATGGACAGGGAAGATGCAGGGACATGGAAAATATTACCTGAGAAAGTGACAAGAGAAAAAAGTTACATAATAAAATACAGGAGAAGTAAACGTGAAAAGAGAGGTGTATATACAGTACGTAGAGAAAAAGAATGCAAGAGAAAAACAGGTATATATATATATATATATATATATATATATATATATATATATATATACACCTGAGAAGAGAGACAATGAACTGAAGGCATTTAAATAAAATAATCGTTACATACTGTAGTTACATTGTAGATGAGGTTGAAAAGATATATGTCCATCAAGTTCAGCCTATGCTAAATTTAGACGACAGATACTTTATCCTAGAGGTGCGCAAACTTTTAAGTTTTCCCCCCTGCCTGCTCTACCCCCCCCCCCCTCCTTACCTTGTCTTCAGCGTCAAATGACGCTGCGTTGCCGAAGACAAGGTAAGGGAAGTTGCAGAGGCCTCACGTGATCCCTCGGCATTTAATTTAAATGCCTTGGGGAAGAGCGTGGGGCCTCTGCAACCCCCCTGGAAAATCTTGCGCCCCCTAGTTTGTGCACCCCTGCTCTATCCTATATGTACTTACAGTATATTGATCCAGAGGAAGGCAAACAAAACCCCCCAGTGACATATCATCTAATGATATCTCATACAGGGAAAAATAAATACCTTCCTGACTCCAAGTATTGGCAATCAGATTACTCCCTGGATCAACATTCTTCCCATGTTTACTTATTTGGTATATCCCTGGACACCTTTCCTTTCTAAAAAGATGTCCAACTTTTTTTTTTTAACAAATCTATTGTATCTGCCATCACAGTCTCCATGGGTAATGAATTCCACATTTTAACTGCCCTTACAGTAAAGCAGCGGTGCGCAAAGTGGGGGGCGCGAGATTCGCTGCAGAGGGCGCAGGGTTTACAGAGGCCCCGTGCGCTTCCCGAAGGCATTTAAATTAATGCCGGTGGAGCTGTGGGGCCTCTGTAAACCTTACTTACCTTGATTCAGATGGTCATGGTGACGCATCGCCATGGCAACGCAGCGGCAAATGATGCCGCGGGGTAATGTGACGTCACGTTGTCATGACAACGTGACGGCGCTGTCATGACGCCAGGACGTCTGAATCAAGGTAAGGGGGGCATGAGGAGAGGGGGAAACCCAGCAAGGGGGGCGCACTGGAAAAAGATTGCGCCCCCGCTGCTCTAAAGAACCCTTTCTTTTGTTGCTGGTGAAATCTCCTTTCCTCCAACCTTAAGGGATGAACCAGTGTCCTTTGTACTCCTTTGGGATGAATAGTTATTTTGAAAGCTTCTTGTACTGTCCCCGAATATATTTGTATATAGTTATCATATCCCCTTAGACGCCTCTTTTAAAATGTAAATAAATCTAATTTAGCTAGTCTCTCCTCATAAGTTAGATCATCCATCCCCTTTATTAATTTGGTGGCTCTTCTCTGCACTCTCTCTAGTTCCAGAATGTCTTTTCTAAGGAGTGGTGCCCAAAATTGTACTCCATATTCAAGGTGTGGTCTTACTAATGCTTTATAAAGGGGCATAATTATGTTTACTTCCCCTCCATCCATTGCCCATTTAATGCAAGATAAGATCTTGTTTTCCTTTGCAGATACTGCATGACTTTGGGCACTATTGCTAAGCCTGTTGTCTACAAGCACTCCTAAATCCTTCTCCATCAAGGATTCCCCTAATTTATCCCCATTTAATTTGTAATTTACCTGCCCAAGTTTCCAGTCTATTACATTCTACTCTGATTCTACTACCTTACACAATTTAGTATCATCAGCCAAAATGGCGACTTTGCTCTCTATGCGAACCTCAAGGTCATTAATAAACAAGTTAAAAAGCAGGGGTCCCAGTACCGATCCTTGAGGTACTCTACTCACAACTTTAGCCAAACCTGAAAAAGTTCCATTTATGACAATCCTCTGTTGTCTATCCTTCAAACAGTTTTCAATCCAGATGTATATATTTTCCAATTTGTTTTATTTGGTACACTAACCTAGTGTGAAACCGTAACAAAAGCCTTTGCAAAATCTAAGTAGACCACATCAACTGCATTACCCTGGTCTACATTCCTACTTACCTCCTCAAAGAAACAAATAATGTTAGTTTGGCATGATCTATCCTTCATAAATAAATGCTGACTATTACTAATAATTTTGTTTCCCATTAGGTATTCCTGAATATTATCCCGTACTAAACCTTCAAAAAGCTCCCCCACTATTGATTTCAGGTTTGCAGGTCTTCCTCGGTGGTGATCTAGCTCCCTTTTAAATATAGGCACCACATCTGCTTTACGCCAATCTTGTGGTACTGAGCCTGTGGAAATGGAGTCCTTGAATATTAAATGTAATGGTTTGGCTATTACTGAACTTAACTCCTTGAGAACTCTTGGATGTATGCCACCGGGGCCAAATGCCTTACAGTATTTACTTTAATTTTATCAAGCCACCTATGAACTTCTTCAGTTAACCAATTGTTCGTTAATACAGAGGTTGTGGCTTCCTCCTGAGGTACTACTATTGTAATTGATTCTCCCTGGTAAATACAGAGGCAAATAATTTGTTTAATACCTCTGCTTTTTCCCTGTCTCCAATAATTTGCCTGCCCATCTCACACTGAAAGGGTCCTATATTTTGTTTTCAATTTTCTTTGTTATTAAAGTACTTAAATAACATTTTAGGATTGATCTTACTTTCTATTGCAATCCTTTTTTCATTATCCATTTTTTCTAATTGCATTGCCCTTTTGCAACTTTTGTTATATTCCTTATAATTCTGATATGATGCACGCGTCCCTTCTGACTGTAAAGCTGCAGACCAAGCAATATCCTACGTGAATTGTGTTTAAAAAAATAAATAAATAAGTTCTGTTCTATTAGAAAATACTTGAAGCATTTTTTTAAACAACTCTGAATTACATTTTTAATGTATTATAATGTAACAAGCCTTTCTTTGTTTCTATAGCAACCATTTAGAAAGTCACCGCTACTGAGTCAATACTCATCTGCAGTCATTTAGTGAACCCCCAAGCCGAATCTTTGCTGATCGACCACAGGAGAACGGATAGATCGGCAACTTAGCTATTACTTATCATTGTGTGGATTGCATTAATGCACATATTAATGAGAGAAAAACAATGGCAGCTTCGACTGTTGCTTTAAGAATCGAAATGCCTGCCTCTTCTTTTCCATTTCCTCCCATACCTGTTTATTTAGCCACATTAATTTAAACTGGTTTGTTTTATACTTATTACCCAAGGGTATACACTGATAAGTGTGCTTTGCTAACAATGTTTTAAAGACTGCTCATGTATCTTCCAAGTTTTCCCTGCAAAAACATCCTCCCAATTTATTTCTGGTAGATTATTCCTCGGTTTATTAAAATCTGCCTTTCTAAAGTTTAAAGCCTCTGTTGAACCCAAGTAATATGGTATTTGATCATTTATTTCAAATGAGACTATGCTATGATCACTGTTACCCAAATGTTCCTGGAGTTGCATATCTGTTATCACTTCTACATTGTTTGACATTACCAAATCCAGTATTGACCCTCTCCTGGTTGGTTCCTCAATCATTTTGGTCATATAATTGTCTTTAATCATTCCCCAAAACCTGTTTCCTTTAGTTGTAATGCTAATCTTATTGCCTGGCTGTCTCATGTCTGGATAATTAAAATCACCCATTATGCAAACATGAACTTGTTTTGATGCCTTCTCCATTTGCAAAAGTATGTTGGCTTCCTCACTCTCACATATATTTGGTGGTTTATAGCATATCCCTACAAACATTTACTTTGTACTTTTACCTCCACTACTAATTTCTATCCACAAGGTCTCTAGAGTTTCACCTTTCAACTACAACTTTCATAAGTTCCCACGCATTTGCAGCAAGCCGACGCGATTTTTCAGCTTTAGTTGAAATTCCCAGCCATAATTTTGAGGTAGTTGGTTGTTTTTGTCTTCTTTTTAATCCGTTTTCTTCTTTCCTTCTTCGCATTCGGATGTAATTTGCAGAAAAACAATCGGGTATCATTCCTTGTGTCAAAACAGTTATGGACTGTACAGGACGCAATATCGTGTTTCTTGTTAGCAAGGATATAGTCAATTTCATTATTTATTCTATTTGTTCCACTCCATGTCCATTCTCTAGTTTGGTTCTTCTGAAAGAATACATTTATGATGGAGAAGTCTCTCTCTCTGTAACGATGCTCGTCTCAAACAGGAAGCGACCCACAGGGCTGAGGTAGGAGTGTGAAAGAACCGACCTGAGCCGATGGACAGAGTCCTGAAAGAGTAATAAGACGTAGGCCGAAGGTCAGGGCGGGTGGCAGAGTTGCGTAGTCATGCAGATGCAGAGGTCGAGAGAGGCGGAAGACAGGGATGGTCGTGGTACGTAGCCGGGTCTGGTAACGGGAAAGACGTTGCTTGTACACAGCATAAACTGAAAAATTTGCTTGTCAACTTCCTGCTTACAGACCTGTCCTTTTAAAGGAAGTTGCCAGGAGCAGCAATGGAGAATCCTGCCACAGAGGGCGAGCTAGAGCAAAATCCTGAAGCGGACTCTGAAAACCCGGGACGTAATTTGCAAAACCTCATTGTCCCCCCCCCTCCCCCCCCCCCCCCACATTCCTCCAGAATCGGTCTCCAGATGATTTAATCCGGGCTTGTCGGGGAACCTCCGGTGGAAACCTCGGACCAAGGAGGAAGTGTAGACATTACTAGCTTTCACCCACGAATTCTTCTCCGGACCGTATCCCCTCCAAAATACAAGGTATTGGAGACTGCCTCAAGATCTATGGGAATCCAGGATCCGACGAATCACACACTCCCCTTGGCAATCCACTAGAACCGAGCCTGGGAGGGTGGGAGCAGAAGAGGAGTTGTTGCAGATCACCGACTTTAGGAGAGACACATGAAAGACTGGAGGAATCTTAAGGGTATCTAGTAGCTCCAATTTAAACGTGACTGGATCTACTTGTTTCGCAATCTTGTATGGACCTATGAACCTGGGCCCAAGCTTCAGGAAAGGAATCTTCAGACGGATGTTCCAGGTAGATAGCCATACTTGGTATCCAACCTGGAACTGTGGGGCTGGCCGCCAACGCTTATCCGCGTGATCCTTCTGCTGAAGGGAGGCTTTAGTTATGTTGGCATGAATCCTCCTCCCGAGACTTTAGCTCCTGGACCTTGTCTTCCGCCGCGGGAACTCCAGATATGGAGATGGACGATGGAAGGGTAGAAGACACTGCCAAAATAGTCCGAGACGATGGAATGGCTCCTGGAAACAAGTAAATTGGGTAATCGAATGCCTGATGCAGTGGTAACCCCTTGGTTTGCTTCATGTAGAGAACATCCCCAAAATCCTGGTATGCAAGGGGAAGACCATTGGGGAGAGATACAGGCCCCAGCGGTGAGTCAAGGCTGGGGCGAAAAGTAGACAAGCAAGTCCCGTAACATAGCTGGCCCCAGGTGGTAACTTGCCCCGTTACCCAATCAACTGTGGGGTTGTGGGCAGGCAACCAAGGGAGACCTAACAGTATAGGTGCTGAAGGTGCGTTGATTACCATGAAAGGGATTATCTCCGTATGTAGAAGTCCGATGTTCACTACCAGGGGAAGGGACTCCTGGGTCTTCCGTCGATCACGGCAATCTCTAACAGAATCTCCAAAGAGCGAAGGGGAATTGCGTACTGTTTGCCGAACGAAAGATCAAGGAAGTTACTCGCTGCTCTGGAATCCACGAAGGCCTGAGTAGAGACTGAGGCCGAACCCCATGAGAGGGAAACTGGCAGAAGAATCCGGGAAGGCACTAAGGGAAAAAGGATGGTAGCGATGTCCAGCAAATCCTCTTCTAAATTCACTGGACACGGGTGTTTTCCCGGACCCGCAACAATCGGGTAGTAACGAATCCGGTGGTCCTGGGCCCCGCAATAGAGGCACAAGCCCAAGGTACGCCTCCTACTTCTGTCCTGTTCTGACAGTCTGGTGGTACCCAGCTACATAGGCTCGTCATCTGGAGGGGACGGAGAAACGAATTTTGGGACCAACCGAGTACTCGGGTTTCTATCAGCACGGCATTTCTCAGACAGGCGTTCCTGCATTCTGAGATCGATCCGTACGCCAAGAGAAATTAACTCCTCAAAGTCCATAGGGAGGTCCCAGCCGGTCAGCTCATCCTTTAAGTGCTCAGATAGTCCCTGCCAAAAGGCCACTACTTGAGCTTCATTATTCCAACCCGTCTCAGCCGCGAGGGTGCGAAACTCAATGGCGTATTGGCCTACAGTGAGAGTTCCCTGGCGTATCCGCAGGAGTGAAGCTGATGCTGAAGATACTCATCCCGGAGCGTCAAACACTAACTTGTAGGCACGGATGAAGGCAGGGGAATTACTGATCAGGAATCAAAAGAAAAGCTACCCAAAGCTCTAAACGGAGAGCTTGAAAATAGTAGATAATGAGCAATAATGTATGGGACAACTGTGGTCTGTGTCATGAGGTAGAATAAAGGACGTGGGATGCGGTATAAGTTGATTGGAGATAGGACCAGAGAAAGGAGTATGTGGAGTGGGAGTTCCTTTGGAAATCGCTACATGGGATATATACACCGTTGGAGGAAATATATGTTACCTCTCTTTAGGATCCCTCAGTGTAGCCTCCGTTACCTCCACAAGTCCGTCTGATCCGGTCCTGGTACAGACCTCACGAAATCACCAACCTGCTGCCGTCTGCTTCTTTCTCAAGCTGCTGGAGCTCCCGAGTGCCGGTGGCATGTTCACCTACTTCCGGTCCGTCCGGGAACGCTCCCTTCGCTCCGTGAGTGCCGTGAATGATCTCCGTGCAGCAACAAATCCCATATGACGTGTCCTCCAGGCCACAGTGCGTCTCTCCAATCAGAAGAACAGCATACAGGGAATGATGATTGGTATGAGACTGCCGCGTCCCAGAATAAAGCAACCGCAGCTCACCAGGGTTGGAAAGTTTAAAAACTATTTATTAGACTACATAAAAACGAAAAAAAGTGACAAACAAATACAAAAAAACACACCTCCTACGCGTTTCAGGCTACAGCAGCCCTTTTCTCAAGGAATATAGTTGGGTCTGTGAGATAAGCTCATTAATATAGCCCCTCCTGTGAACTGAACAGCAGCTGTGGATTGTTATGTAATCAGACAATATCACATTGGTTGTCATGACAATGAGAATGACATGCATGGTATTAAAAACACAACTTGATTCATGAAATTTCTCTTAAACCAAAAGATATATGTAATACATAGAGTATATTGTATCTATATTGTATTTCCTCATGGTAGAAAAAACATCAAGTAACAAGTTTAAACCAAAGTAAAAAACTGATTATTAATAAATTGTACAAGGCAAAATATACATCAAAATAGAAAACAGTTAATTATTCTGTCTGATACAACAAATATGAACATAGAAACTGCTATAGGAAAAATAGAAGAGAACTTAATAGTCATAGTATAATAAATGTCGTAAGGGAAAAAGAAACACAAGGATACTCAACATAAATTGTATGTATCAACTATACAGTGAATGTATTTTCTCTCAATGTGAGAGGATGATATCAGAACATAGCAGATTAATCACAAGTAAAGACCTTACATTAGAGAAAATATTTCAGGTCCCACTCTGTATTAAGCCCCTTTGGGATCAATGTATCCAGTGTGAAAATCCAGTGGGCCTCTCTGCGATAGAGTGTATTAACTCTATCACCGCCTCTGTAGTGGATTTGTATATGTTCTATGCCAATACATTTAAAATTATTAAGAGACCCATTCTGGCATTTGCTAAAATGTTTGGACACTGGGTGCAATTGATCTTGTTTCAAAATAAGTCTCATGTGTTCAAGAATTCTTATTTTGAACATACGTGTAGTGAGACCTATATATTTCTTTTGGGTGAGAAGAGAAATGATGCAGGCCGCCCTGGCTCGGTGCGTGGTGAACATAGACGGTTGTAATTCAAATTGAATAGAGCATTGATTAAGAAATCTCCTGCATGCCATCGTGTCCCTGCCATACCGTAGGGAAGTCGGGATCCGAGGTTCCCTGATCGCTGGGGGTAACGGGAGCGGTATCGGGGCCGCATCTGCAGCCCTCAAGTCCGTCAGATGGGTGCCAATGCGGGCGACTAAGTCCTGCACCGCATCACACATCTGTGCCAGTTGTTGCTCATGTAGGGCGAGGCATTGCTCATGCTCCCCCAAGCACTGGCCCTGCAGGGAAACGTCTCGTCCTACCTCAGCGGGGTCCATATTTTGGGCCGAGCAAAATGTAACGATGCTCGTCTCAAACAGGAAGCGACCCCCATGGCTGAGGTAGGAGTGTGAAAGAACCGACATGAGCCGAGGGACAGAGTCCTGAAAGAGTAGTCATACGTAGGCCGAAGGTCAGTGCTGGCGGCAGAGTTGCGCAGTCGTGCGGATGCAGAGATCGAGAGAGGCGGAAGACAGGGATGGACGTGGTACGTAGCCTGGTCTGGTAACGGGAAAGACAATCGAAAAGGGTGTTGCTTGTACACAGCATAAACTGAAAACTTTGCTCGGCAACTTCCTGCTTACAGACCTGTCCTTTTAAAGGAAGTTGCCAGGAGCAGCAATGGAGAATCCTGCCACAGAGGGAGAGCTAGAGCAAAATCGTGGAGCGGATTCTGAAAACCCGGGATGGATTTTGCAAAACCTCATACTCCCTCTGTATATATGTATACAATAAAAAGATCACTTGTGAGCACATTCTGCAACCCTGCCTTTCACCATTATCACCTAGCATACAGTGCTTCCACTGCAGCAAGGGATTCTGGGAAATTACATGCAAATGAGCACACCGTCTCACCTTTTGCCTGAAATCCATTTTTACATGGAACCCTTATAAGCTAATGCTTGCTGTTAACACAGCTTTTAAACACACCATGGGAATCGGATGCAAAGCCAGAGAAACCACTGACAGACATGTTTCAACCTTAATGGGTCTGATTAGTGTGAGGTTGGTTGTACTGGCTTTGCAATTTTCAAGGCAGACGGATTTACCATACACATTTTAAATTATATATATACAATAGAGTCCCAATTATCCAACCTTCGGTTATCAGACCTTCCGTTTTACCTGTCATCCCCCCCCCCCTTCTCGCTTACAGGCAGCAGAAGAAGAGGAGGACTGCAGACCACAGGAGTGGCACTGGGGGAAGACATCTGGCGACCAAAGAAGAGGACCATGTCAGCGGAGGGATGGAGCTAAGACAGCGGGCGGCAGCAGAAGACCATCAGACCCTGTGTGCGGAGCAGAGCGGCATAGAAGAACGGCCGGGAAAGGTCATGCTGTAATGCCGGAAGTCAGACATACTGTAGGTCAACTCGTGAACTTGGTAAGTGAGAAGGGGGGGGGGGGGGGGAGAAAGTAATACTTTCTGGAGAGGGAGAGAGGGAGACCCACTACTATATGTTAGTTAGTGTGAAAGTCCTATGCAAGAACATGCGGCATAGAACTTGACAATACACAGAAGATACCCTATACTGCTAGCATGATGTATTCAGTCCCTAAATAGTTACTACACTATCACTCGTGCAGAAATGAGGAAGCCCATTTCTAATTTAAATTAATCTCCCTGAAAATTGAATTTAAAATGTTGGTCAGCATGAAAAGCAAAAAAAAAAAGTAGGAGAAACTCCACCGCAGTGCATCCAGACTCCTCCGTACATGCAGATGAAAATAACCACGGCTGTTTTAATGAATGGCCGTGCCGTTTGTCTGTGAATATAAAAAAACTTCCAAATGTCCGTGATTTCAGAACAATGCCATCTAAGTGAGTAAGCACACTCAATAGATAAATAGGACCTGGTTGGCAATGCTTGCTATGAGTCCTGAAGCATTGAACAGGACAGGGACCTCCAGTCCGCTAAGATCCCATTAATAATAATTAACGTTCTGATCCGTGCGAGTGTTTCTCTTCCCCGGTTCATGTGCCATTAACGTTTTTCCACAAGTAGCAGTCCAGATCTGTTTTTTTTCGTGCTGTGCACCGCCAATCTGTTCTCTCACCGTGGTAAGAGAGTGGAAGGCTAACTGTATAATACGTCTGTTTCATTTTTATTCGGAGACCCTTTTGTATAAACTTGATATGTATGCTATACAGAGTGGGACAGAGGAAGCAGATAGCTGTAGTATAGGATACAGGGGGAAGGATGGGGAGAGAGGATATATACAGAATAGGAGCGTATAATAAATACCAATAAACATGCAATCCAACGTAGGACTAAAGTGAACGAACAGGAGTGATATGTTTAATGGGTTAAATATTGGTGAAAAAAACAGACAAGTGTAAGAATTTGTAAATACTCTTAAGTTGTCTTTAGCACAATGTATATTACAACACAGGAGTTTTTAGGGGTTTTTTGTTGTTCCATTGCCATTTGTTACTCACTTTCCTCCATTCCTACTTGTTCTTCTGGCAGGCAGCACGATGGATCATTTCCATCCCATTATACCGAGCTGTCAAGAGCCCCCAACTAAGGCGGGCTTCACACGTGCAAGACCTCTCCTCACCTCCACATCTGCCTCAGGAACCCCTGAGTTGGGTGGTGGTGGATGACACGAGGGAGTGGACTGATGACGTGAGGGATTGGGTGATGATGTAACGGGGCAGAGTTTTGATGCAGTGTGATGAATGGAAGAGGTGGCGTTATGATACCAGGGGTTATGACATTGGGACCGGGGTTTAGGATTATCTCAGGGTCTTCCGTCAGCGTGAGATTTACCGCGAGATAGAAGCCCTAATGCGTAAGGCACATTTTATGAGTCTTGCCAGGTCTGCATTATCACAGGGTTGGGAGAAACACGACCAGTAATAACCTCCCCTGCCCCATCAGAGTCCCTGATGTAAACGAAAACTTTAACAAATAGTTAGAAATAATTATACTTGTCTTATTTAATTTTTAAAGGCATCAAACATTAAGAATCAACCTGTTCCTGCTGTTAGTTCACTTTGGTCGTTTGTAGGAATGCACCTTTAATGCAGCCTGTACTAATCCCACAGAATCAGCAACGCTGAGCTATAATACAGGCATACCTTAAGCACCTTCAGCAGCGGAGACAAAAACATAGTGTGTGCAGAAGCATGAGAGATGAGCGGAAGGTAGGAGGAATAACAGCTCAATAAGAACTTCATTTAGATACTGACTGCAGTCAAGAGTTATTAGGCCCTATATTCATTTCCACCTCCAAATGCCCATTTTACCCATTAATTACAGCTTCCTGCAGCCACACAATTCCTCAGGGTGTGAGAAACGGAAGGAACATATTACTGGTTGAGATAACTTTTCACTCTTGTCCAGTCTTGCCCATGCAATATTTATTTTTTTTAGATTGTCAGAGGTACTGTGGGGCAGATCAGATTCTTTTTTTTTTTAAGGTGGTGCAGAAAATAGTGTCAGAATAGTGGCTTTCATAATTCCATTCTATTATTCTACCATTTAATGGTTCCATTCCACATTCCCAGTGGTCTCGTGGCAGTACGTGATGTTTTCTGTATTGCTGCTTTTTTTGTTGTTGATACAGGCGGGCCCCGGTAATGTGGCGGGTTCCGTTCTATGGTCCCGCCACAAAGCGAAAATCGTCGGAAAGCGGAACAGGCGATTTTCGGCATCTGTGCATTCGCAGACCGGCAATTTTCATTTCTGCGCATGCGCAACCTCTGTTCTGTGCAAGCGTGACCACCATTCTAAGCATGCGCGACCTCAGCAGCCCCCGTTCTGTGCATGTGCAGACATGGTGGCCCCCTACCCGGTACCGCTGTATGAGCGGAAATCCGTAAAGCGGGCCGGCGAAAAGCGGGGCCCTACTGTACATTAAAGAAGAAACTTGGTGAGACCAAAAGGAAAACGCAAGTCTTTCATTTTCTTTGAAATACTTTTTGAGTGCTGATCCAGTACGGTTTTGGTAGCCTATAACAGCGCTGCGCCCCCTACCTTCTCTCCTCCTCGGTCGCGCCCCCCTCGCCTCTGCTGCGTCAAATGATGCTGCGGGTGTCATGTGACGTCACGTGACCCACGGCATCATTTGACGTTAAGTCTCTATGGCAATGGGCGTGACTGGAGCCGGGTAAGTAAGTTTACAGAGGCTTCGCGCTCTCAGCGTGGGGCCTCTGTAAACGCCTCACTCCCACCAAAAAGTCTTGCGCCCCCCCCTGGGTGACGTGCCACCCAGTTTGCGCACCGCTGGCCTATAATATCATAATGTAGCCTAAGGCCGCGCTTATAGTGCCGGTGACGTCGCCGGAAAACAAATACATTGCCGCCGCCGCCGCGTGCGCTTATAGTGCGCGTGACGGCGACAAAGCGGAAACTGGAAGCCGGCAAAATTTGATTTTTCAAGGGCTGTCGCGTCACGTGACGGCCCTTGAACAAATCAAATTGCTGGAATCCTGCGACCCGGCGAAACATAACTTTCGCCGGTGGCGATGGCGACGGGTGACGTCACCCGCCGTGTCGCCGTCGCCATCGACGGCACTATAGGCATAGCCTAACGTTTAATAACCTTTTTGAATTCGTTAAATAAACAATATGGAACAATGCAAAGATTAAGAAACAAAGGAGTCCTCCGGCGCGTGGTTATACTCGTGGTTCCAAGACATGTAGGGAGAAAATTAAAACAACAAACCACAGAAAAGGGCTGGTTTCAATGGAATTAATATGCAGCCTAATGTTGATTGGTATTAGACAGAATGCAAAGATTGGTTCTTAAAGAGAAAAATGTCAGCCGGTACCAAATGTACTTTTTGGGAAACCCCTTTAAACCTCTTATGGAACTGCAGACCACTAACTAGAATTGCTCCTTACATTTCCCTCCTTAAACAGTGTATCCAGACTTTTTATGTTGATGTAATTTATATTCTGTACCTTGTATTACTGCCTATAAATATTTCAAAAACTCCAATAAAATTAAATTATATATATATACTGTATATATTTTTTTTCAACTTCAAATTTGTATTGAATTTTTTTCATATCAAATAAAACATTGCATATTTAGAACTTTCAAACGTGGAATAAAAAAATATTCTTATCAAAATTGTAACATGTTATCTGTTTATAAACAAACAAAAAAAAAACAAAAGACATACAAAAAAAGGGGGGGGGGGAGGAGGGGGATAACAGGTGTGAGATCTCTGCTTCTGTTATTTTACTATTACTCCTATGGGAACTTTCTTCAATTCTTGTGTGGATATATATATTATTATTTTTTTTTGCTGTTGTGGTTAGCATGGCTGTTTGGGCCCACATTTGAAAAGCAATAAACCCAGATGATAAAATACCAGGTAAAGTAGCAGAATAGATGTTAAATGGGTGAGTGCCGTCATCATGTCGCATCTTGAGTATCTGATGGTCTTTAAAGGGACAATCCCTTACAGGAGCAAAGTGTACCCGTGACATGTTTAAGGGGTGACGTCTGGGACACTGACGTCTATTTAAACACATATCTGACACATAGAAGTATTTTCTAACATTATTTTTTTTAAAGTTAGTGTGTAAACATGATGAGCTGAGACTTGGGAGGGTGAGGCGCTCCGGCTGCTCCCTTCTAGTCTGATGTCGCTCGCTGTGTGTTCAACATGAGTTTGGACAGCCAGAGCCTCCTCTCGCCCCCTCCCACTATCAGCACTCTGATACGGATAAGCTAAGGGTAAAGTAAAGGCCCATTCAGAGGCCCCTATGAATAGCAAATTCCTATTTCCAAAAAAACAAAAGCAACCAAATCTTTGCTTTTTTTTTAGCATGGTTAGATTTGTTTGGGGAAGCCATTCTCGTTGTTAAATTGATTGACAAAAATAAAATTCTCCTTTTGTTTTCTCTTGCTGCATGGGATTGCTCCTTTTATAAAAAAGAAGAAAGACACTAGCACAGTTTGAATCGTTATGCTGGTATTCCCCTTACCTGCAATCCCTGTGGGGAAGGCTACCAAGCGCTCCAACGGTGCAATCCATTTACTCGGCAGCAGAGTCACCGGGTCGGAGTAATATTTCCATATGAGGGAGATCATTACGGCTGCCTGGCAAAATCAGAGCACGGCAATGGGTTAGAAAGCAGATATTTTCAAGGCAGTCGCGATTTTTGAAATTTTTTTTTTACATTTTTGTTTTTTAACTTGCAGCCTCAAAATGTTCACAAACCGGGCTACCTAAAAAGGAAATGACAAAGATGTAGAAGTTCACACTTGGGTCCATAGAGCAGGGGCTGCTCAACTCCAGTCCTCAAGCCCCTCCAACAGGTCAGGTTTTCAGGATATCCCTGCTTCAGCACAGATGGCTCAATCAGTGTCTCCCTGCTTCGGCGCAGGTGGCTCATTCGGTAGCTAAGGCGAAGACTGAGCCACCTGCGCTGAAGCCGGGATGTTCTGAAAGCCTGACCTGTTGTGGGGAGGGGGGGTCAGGGAGGGAGTGGGTCTAGAGGACTGGAGTTGAGCACCACTGCCATCATAGAGGATGGGAGGCAGCCATCTTTGATTTGACAATGATGGTGGTGGATGTGTCAAGGAGGTGGACATGCATTAAGGTTCACTGTTAATCCCTCTGGTTTTAGCTTCAACTCTTCTTCTTCACTTAGTGCTGACAGAGAGCCACAGTGAAGGGGTCTTTATACAGTGAGGGAAGGAGCATTTGCTGTCCCAGAGGAAACAGGCGTCAATGGGGTTCATGTCAAAGCATTTAACCCTCTCTATTAAACTAATACACATCTGGAAGGTCCACTTGGGACAGTTACAATTGACCTACTTGTGCATGTCTACTGATCTTTAACACTGCACACTCACTGGGACACATATAACATGGAGCAATGGTCTCCTTCAAGCAGTCTACAAACTATGTTTCCATTCAAGCTGGCATCCAATCTGTGAAAGCCATAGGAGCTCCCCATGCATCGGGCGACGAGATGTAACGGCCAACACTACCTTAGACACGGGAATTTCAACGGACGCAAACAAGAGGGAAAGGTGTGACAACTGTGAGGAGCAACTTTGGTACATCCCATTATCACGAGCAAGCAAAGGTTGTCAGCTAAGGCTGCGGTCCCAGTGCGTTCTACAGCGCACGGCGTGCGCTGTGCGCACAAGCACCGCCCCCCAATCAGACCGGGCCCAGTACCTAACTCGGCGCGCATTCGGCAGCCGCGCTGCACGACAGGTTTTTCCAAATACAAAAAAAATTGTATTTGGAACTCGTGACGGAAGCGTGGCCACGCCCCTGCCGGTGGTTCATGCCGGCGGTTCAGCCAATAAGGGCGAACCAGCCGTGTGAGGTCATGGCCATGCCCCTGCAAAACCCCCGCCACACCCCCTCCCATCGCAATCTCTCCCAAGACCGCAGATCGCAGCGAAGCGCTGTGCACGCGCCGCTCCCCCGCCGGGCGCGCGGGCTACAGTGCACACTGGGACCGCAGCCTAACGGCTGCCGCACTCCGGCTGCCGCACTCCGGCTGCCGCACTCCGGCTGCGATGCACGTGACCGACACTACGGAGCGCAATCACGATTTGAAGAGACAAAAAAGTTTATTTTGAAGCGCGGCCACGTGACGTCCGCGTCACGTGTGCTGTTCAGCCAAGGAGGGCGAACCAGCTTCATGATGCGTCCGCCACGCCTCCCCATCGCCTCCCCAATCTCCTGCAGCCAAGTTCACAGATCGCTGGGCCTGCAGGAGTGCGCGAGGCTATGCGCTCCAGCGCACGCAGGTACTGTAAGCTTAGCCTTACACTGTATAAGAGCAAAGTTGATACAAAGCACTGAAGCATGAAGCTACACTTAGCGTCAACTCAACCACCTTATGCCCACGTGTGACTCCTGGTTCTCATTCTTGTGTGTTGCAAATAACACTGAAAATTAGTAGGCGGCATTGACCCTTAAGACACTGACCACAGCCGTGTGACCTTCTGTACTAACTGTGAATAAAAACCCTAAAAATGTCAGGCTGCACAGAGAGGTCACCATCTCACTCCTGCTCGGTCAAACGCCCAGCAGTAATCCTAAGGATGCGGAGTGATGTTGGTAAAAGACCAAGCAGTTGCCATCACTTAAATATTTAATGTACGTCCCTGACAATCGTAATACCAATAACCGAATGCCCTCTGCTTTCTAATTACATCATCAATATCCACTTCAGTTGCCGGGGTATGTGACACCGCTGATGAGTAAAGAAGATAAGAAATCCTGTCTGTAGGCCCCGCACTGCTGTGTGTTAGACATCCACTTTCCAGCCCACACATGAATGTAGCGGTATGTAAACAGGTTAAGCCGTCCACTCTTTGAAGTGGGACAGCCCTGTCTTATATCGGCCATCAATAACAACTAAATGTAGGTGCGCAAAAGGGGAATTGTAATGCTAAAGTATTTCATATTGGACTAATCAGTATCCGTGTACACGGCCATAGGTCAGATGACATTTCTGCCCTCGGGAAGACCTGACTTACTCAGCAGCATTCTGGGCTTTTTGTTACTTTAGTTTGTGGTGGAATTAAACAGGACAGACTGGGTTCCCATTTCTCCACATACCTCCGATAAACAAACCAACCGCATTGCTGAGATGAAAAGGTCGCCACCGCCTCATCACGTGAAATGTGTTAACCTCATCTACCACCGCCTGCATACGCTGCTCTGCACATAGGACACCATACAAGGCTGTGTGAATCCGTTTACCAGGCGGCGCTAATGTTATCACCTGCGGTAACTTCCCTAAGGCCACAAAGACCTGGAGCTGAAGCACGTTCTACCACTTCAGAGGCCAGTACCTTCCAACACAAGGCTATTGCTAATCTTGATTTGTAGTATACTGTGACATTCATTACACACTGAGGTCCATGTTAACTAAGCAGTGATACTCCATAATACACCTTCCGGCGCTGTAAGACACCTAACACACATTATTACTACAGTACTCAGTTACTCTTTGAACCTCAAAATAAGCTAAACTACAGTATATAGCAGGGCTCTTCCACTGTCAGCCCACGGGATAAATACAGCCTGTGAAGGGCTTGATGCGGCCCTTGGACTCTTAGCTGCTTAAGCAACTAATATGAAATGAGCAGGAGGAAAGTGCCATTTTTCACACTGAAACTCACAATGTAAATATACATGGAACAGGTGTTATAAATGCTTGCAAAATGTTGAAATATCATTTTCAAGGTCTTTAAGGCAGCAATCCTGCTTTCCTTATTAACAATAAATAGGATTGAAGCAGGGGGTCTCCGGAGAAGAACGGTGTTAATTTCAACTCTGGGGACCCCCTGCTTCCAGAGATACTTACCTCCGTAGGGGGTGCCGGTAGCCGATCCAGCGTGGCTGTGTGTGGCGATCATAATGGCGGCTTAAATGTCTCGAGAGGCCAATAGGAAGCCGTGACGTCACCCCTTGCGACTCCCTATTGGCCCGCGTGAGTGACCAGGACCTTTAAACCTCTGGAAATGCGACCACACCGACTACAGAGTTAAGTATCTCGGGGAGCAGGGGGTCCCCGGAGCTGAAATTAACACGGTTCTGCTCCGGAGACCCCCTGCTTCAAACCTATTAACAAAACCCCACATGATCTGATGCTTTAAATGTATCGAAAACTACATTGCAATAAGCTTGCGGTCCTTCTACTCCTAGATGTTTTGTGATCTGACCCCGCTGGAGAACTGGTTGTAGAGCTCTGCTATATAGTGTAGGCCTACCCTGTAAAATCCAGGCATTTACTTGGGCTCAGATCCACAAAACGGTGCTAAGCTGTAGCCCACGCCTTTGCTTCCATTCATACGAGTGGGGAGTAAAGGCGTCGTACTAAATCTTGGCATACTTTTATGGATCTGGGCCTTAACCTGCAAATCTATGACGCCTGCTAATCCCCTAAAATAACATTTGTCCCTTTTGTGGAACTTTGCTTGCGTGTGACTTCCCGGGTTTGTGCTTTATTTCCCCTTCTCATGCTGATCGCGCTCCAGCTAGTGAAATCCTGCAGTATTATGTTGGAGGAACCTTGATATGAAAATGTTTGTGGGGATTCTTAAAAAAAATCCTCTTTGTAATAAAATAAAAATTTTAAAAAATGCCTTAAAACTGCACAGTGATCATTGATTCTTCAAAAGCACCTGTAATTAGGCCTTAATGTAGTATTTATTGTATATTCTGTAATACATGGGCCCATGTTTACTAAGCAGTCTTCTATAGGTACTCGAGACAAACACACACCCCTCTCACCTCACTGCTCCATGCTGTTTCCTCCTCTCCTTGGCCCCACCCCCAGACTACTCCTGACACCTCCAGATTGGCTGCATTACCCAGCAGCCTGACAATCAGGATGGAGGAAGCTGCCCAGCCCCCTAGCAACAGCCCTGCTCAGGGAAATCCCGTGGCTCCCCAAGCCGGTCAGGTCACTATATCCAGAGAGGTAATACCGGACACATACATGTCCAATATTACCTGTTATATTTTACTGGACAGTGTGTCCAAATACAGGACAGTCCGGTTCAATACTGGACACCTGGCAACCCAACACCTTCGCACACTGGAAGACGCCACAGTTCAAGTGTTTTCCGGAAGTTTATGGCAGACGGCGCTTAATTAATATGGCCCGTAATGTCTCAAAGTTATTCTTTTGGCCTAAATTTGCAAAGCAATGATAAAACTGTAAAACAAAAATTGAACAACTGCTACTTGGGTAAGTGCTTCCATTTCACCCAACTCTGACTGCTAAGCAGGACTGGTCTTTACGTTTAAATGTGTTTGTTTTGAGCCAGTGGCTGTTTGTATTTGAGCCTCAGTAGCAGAGAAAATACCTCCGTAGCAGCAGGAAGCACATCACTTCACAGGCCCGTGCGCTCAGTCGTACACACATACCTTTAGCATCCCTACTTATCCCTCACGATTATTTCTAAAGAGAAACCATCAAGCATAAGATGTAATTGGTATCTAAAGTGTAAGAAGCAGGTGTGACCGTTTCTCCCTGGTATGTACAGAAATACAACCTCTCAGCATTTTGTGTCGAGAATCCACCAATGACAGAGGAGAGAGAGAGAAAACAAACTGAAATGCTGTTTTGTAAGTCGGATCTCGCCCAGGGCATAAATTGTAACCGTCCCAGTGACTTTTACGCTTGAATTCTTTACCATTAGGGAGGGGCAGTTGCCTGGGCACCAGCCTTAACACGGCTGGCCAACTCCAGTCTTCAAGGGCCACCAACAGGTCAGGTTTTTAGGATATCCCTGCTCCAGCACGCGAGTGACTCAGTCAACGACCAACCCCCTGATTTAGCCACCTGTGCTGAAGCAGGGGTATCCTTAAAACCTGACCTGTTGGTGGCCCTTGAGGACTGAAGTTGTCTCCTCCTGATCTAAATTGTATAGATTATTTATCGTGTGTGTATCCTACTTGGGATTGCCTTTTTTAATTCGGCTTTGTTGGATGGATTTCCCTGAGCAGGGAGAGAGCAGGGCTGTTGCTAGGAAGCTGGGCAGCTTCCTCCATCATGACTGGCTGCTGCTGGGTAATAAAGCCAATCAGGAGATGGTGTCTGGAGCCTGGGGGTGGGGTCAAGGAGAGGAGGAAACAGCATGGAGCGATGAGAGGGTGTGTGTCTGTCGAGCACATCGCACCTTTCACCATTGTGTCCAGTATTTTTGGAGAAGCCACATGGCAACCCTAGCTCTGGGAACCGCCACCTGGGTAAAGGGACACTTATTTTTGTGTTTTGGCCAGTACATGCAGGGAGGAAAAAGATGGCAGTGCTGTCGAGTAATGGGAAGCATCCACATTATCTCCGAATCTGAGGGGTCCCAGAAATCTGCGGGCCGGATAGCTTTGGCTCACCTGCAGCCGGCGGCGGAGGGTGAGGAAGATCGCTGCAGTGGCTGAGGAGAACCACGGCGACATTGTGACAGCAGCGGCAGACATCCCGGTGGCGGAGGCAGCCAAGGACGTCCTTGTTGAGCCGCTCGAGTAGCAGAACACTTCCTATCACAGCTGATGCCGGTGGGAGCCGGGGAACATGTGACCGGAGCAAGAGCGTTACTATTGGACAGCCGGGGAGGAGCTGGCTGTCCAATAGTAACGTTCCTGCTCCGGTCACATGTTTCCCGGCTCCCACCGGCACCAGCAGTTAGGATGTCCTCTGCTGCTCCCAGCGGCTCAACAAGGACGTCCTCTGCTGCCACCGCCACCACCGGGATGTCTGCCGCTGCTCCCACGATGTCGCCGTGATCCTCCTCACCCTCCGCCGCAGGCTGCAGGTAAGTTTTCTCCTGCCGTTCTCCAAGAAGAGGACCGAGGGAGCAGAGCAGAAAGGAAATTACCCGGGACTAGGTCCAGCCCGCTGGTGCCGGGTCCCGGTAATTAAATTAGTGCCATGTATGCCGGGTAATTTCCAGGTACTCGGCACATCACTACTCTTAAGTGTTTGCCAATGTGACACTAAGAGTATGGCTTTAGGGCCTACATTGACACGCCTATTAATCTATACTATAATTCTAAGTTGGATTCTGTTTGTATGTCAGAAGCATCGAAATCTCACAAACGGCACCAAGTAGCACCACGAAACTTTCACTGTACGTTCTGCTGCGAATTTGTCAGTCAACGCAACTATTTTGGGCTTCACATGTCACTCACCAGCCAAGTTATGGACATTCTAATGTCCAGCAAAAACCTTAGTGCTGGAACAGAGGGGCGTGGCTACTAAGAGAGGGGGCGTGTGCTTGCCTGTGACGGAGCTGTGCGTGTCATGTGCAGTGAATGTGATTCTCAGCCGGGGCTCCGTGAAGCAGTGTCCCTGTGCCTGTGTGTACCACTGTGTGTGACACTGTGTGTGACACTGTGGGTGTGTGTGTTGCACTGTGTGTGTGTGACACTGTGTGTGTGTGACACTGTGTGTCACTGTGTGTGTGTTACTGTGTGTGTGTGTGACACAGTGTGTGACTGTATGTATATATATATATATATATATATACATACATACACACACACACATCTATACATACATATATACATACATACTATAATTCTACGTTGAATTCCGTCTGTTTGTTTGTATGTTTGTCCGAAGCATCGAAATCTCAGAAACGGCACCATGGGGCACAACGAAACTTTCACTGGACATTCTGCTGCAGATTTGGCAGCAAGGGGACATGCCACAGCAGCGCAGGGAGATGTGCCGCCAGCGGGGTGGGGAGGGGCCGGGGACATGTTCCCGGCAGTGGGAGGAGACACACACCGACAGACAGAGAGACAGAGACACACACACAGACACAAATCTCACCACGCACTACATCCAGCCGCGAGGGGGGAGACGGGGGGCCGGGGAAAGGTGCCGCCAGCGGGAGAGGGGGATGGGGGGACGGGTTTACATGTATTCAGTATTACATTCTCCGGGCGAAGCCGGGTACAAAAGCTCATTGGGCGAACCGCTCACGTGACCGGCCTGCGCTCCGGCAAGCGCGAAGATTTAAAATTTACCTAAGACCTACGCTTCCGCGCGCTTGCGGAAGCGTAGGCGAGCCCCTACTAAAGCCACTCTCATTGCAGCTATAGGGGCTCAGTGCCGAGCGGAAGCGCGCCTCAGCCCGCAAACACTAAACATGGACGCGGCCTTAGGCAGAGGAGAAAGTATCATCAGGAACATACTCTCTAATGATTCCCATGAAGACCCAGCATCAATAATATTAGTTCATGTCTAAAGACACTATCACTCAACTAGGGGGAGGGGGGTGGTGTGTGTGTGTGTGTGTGTGTGTGTGTAAAAAACAACAAATTATAAGTAAGATATTCTCAATCACCCAAATTTGTACGTTGATCCCTGGCAACCTACATAAGTTTACACAGGACACAGGCTAAAAAACACAACTTGAACACCATTTTATCAGAAGAAAAGTACTTGAAAATTTCACCATAAAGCGTCTAATCAGAATGTTAAAAAAAAAGAACTAAATATGTGTGTGTGTATACACACGTGTTATCTGTTTGTATACATATGTATATAAATACATATAGTTATATGTTTATTAGGTGTATTAATTATAATTATATATGTGTGTGTATATATATATTGTCCCAAATGTGTATGACAGATTTCTACTACAGGCAGTCCTCGGTTATCCGACACAATGCGTTACTCAAAATGGCGTTGGATAGCGAAACGTCTTAAAGCGAAACATGTTTTCCCATAGGAACACTGTTTAAATGAAAGGTTCCGTTCCTGAAGGCATTTTTAACACTAAAATACACCAAATATTTTATGCAGGCAATAAGATATGCACACATGATACATAAAGCTTGGACCCCTGCAGACGCACTTACCAGAACTCCCTCCTACTGTCTCTGTACGTTCTCCCTACCTACCAATTAGACTGTAAGCTCCTCGGGGCAGGGACTCCTCTTCCTTAATGTTACTTTTATGTCTAAAGCACTTATTCCCATGATCTGTTATTTATATTATCTGTTATTTATTTGATTACCACATGTATTACTACTGTGAAGCGCTATGTACATTAAATTTCGCTATATAAATAAAGACATACAATACAATACAAATGCAGCACACACATAAATTATATAGTGTATATACTGTATTATATATATAATATAACATAAAATATAATAATATAATATATTAGATGGTATAATATTATATTATATAATATATATTCTATACACATAAACAAACAACTTTGCAAAGCGTCGTAAGAGCGTTAGATAAGCCGTTTTGGCGTTGTAAAAATGAACATAGGTATGCATTGCATAGCGTTGGATAAGCCATTCGTTGTAAAGCGAAGCGTTGTAAAACGAGGACTGCCTGTATATATTCAGATGGCTCCCCCTGAAATGCTTGGTTTCAGGAGCACAGCAATGCAACCTCTGATACCGGAGGGACCTCCTACTCATTCCAGAGCAATGAAGCGTCTGGCCCCTGAAGCAGCCAAGGGATTATCTTGAATGTCCCACGACTACATGTACTAAAAACAAACTAACTAGGCAACACAACAGATCGTCCGATGAAGCCCTTCTGTCCCCACAAACACACCAGAAATCCACTCACACGGTGTGTGAGGAATCATGTCATGAAAATCAAACTTTTCCTGGACAATGGAAAAAGAGTGAAATGTTTTGGCCCTTAATCAGTATGCCGTTAAACCGTTTTTCCAGTGCTAGAGCAGAACTGGACTCCATGTGCCGGGTCGGGATTAACATTGTCTCCAGCATGGGGAAAGCGGCATCACGGCATAGGGAGAGGGAAAGCAGCGAATAAATCATATATTATTTATAGAGGAGTGCCGAACGCTGAACGCTGGAAGGGGATACTCAGGATCAGTGTACACCTCAGCAGGGGTGGCCAACTCCAGTCCAGGTTACCCCGCAGCCATCTTTGTTTTTCTGTACTGGCAGAAGTCCTCCATAGTTCAGCTCCGGGAACCCCCTGGTTCATATAAAGTAAAAAAAAAAAAATATATATATATATTAAACGTAAAACAAAATTGGGGGGGTTGGGATTGCTGCTTTTATTTAAAGAAAACTGGAATCAGTGAGACTTGGTGACAAAATAATGGAAAAGTGCTGATTTCTATCAGGGAGACTACTGAAGTGTGAGACTGAAAATGCTAACAATGACTCCAAATCGGCGATATTCACAGAAAATCAGTGACAGCCGACGTGCCTGCCAATGTCCGCACAGCAAAATAACGCTACTTGTAATAGTGCCACTTGGCAAAATGTACAGATAGCACTACAGTGAAAGCACTCAACCATCTCACACCCCTTGTACTGGAGAATTCCCCAATGATTGGGATGAAAAATGAGAAGGGCATTTTCTTCTGCTTCGATGAACTACATAGAAAGGTTACCACCGGGGGTGTAAAATTAGGGAGGATACTCGCAACATTGTAAGCAGGAGCGACAAGACTGGGTCAGCATGTAGGTGTGATCTAAGGCTGGGGCCATAGAGGGGGGAGCAGTGCTGAGCCGCGCTGACGCTGAGGCTCGCCTGCTGAAATCTGCGCGATTTCATGCCCATGCAGGCGAGCCAGCGGGCGCGATCGGGAGGCGGGGGGAGACTGAGGGAGGCAGGGCAGTGACGTCACTGGGCCAATCGCCCGCGACGCACCGACGTCAACGTCACGGCGCCGACGTCACGGCGCCATAACGTTGACGCTGTTCTGCGCTGATTGGATGTTTTCAGCCGACAGCGCTCTGAAAAACAGTTTGGCTGTCGGCTGAAAAATCCAGCGCCTCAGCACGCCTGCGGACGCTCGCGTGAGCCCCCTCTAAAGACATCCTCATGGAGGATGCAGGGGCTCAGCGCGGCGCGTCCGCACGGCTCAGCACGGACGTGCCTTCTATGGACTCAGCCTTAGGCCCGGGCCATAGAGGGGTGGGGAGAGCGGAGGCGCGCTAACGCTGAGGCTCGTCTGCTTCAGTCAGCGCGATTGCACGGACTTGCAGGCGAGCCAGCGTGCGCGAAGGGAGCCGGGGGGAGGTGGTTGGAGGCGGGGCAGTGACGTCGCTGGGCCAATTGCCCGCGACGCACTGACGTCAATGTCACGGCGCCGTGACGTTGACGCTGCTGTGCTGTGATTGGAGGTTTTCAGCCGACAGCGCACTGAAAAACAGCTTGGCGCTCGGCTGAAACCTCCAACTCGTCAGCACGCCTGCGGACGCTCGCGTGAGCCCCCTCTCAAGGCATCCTCATTGAGGATTCAGGGGCTCAGCACGGAGCGTCAGCACGCCTCAGCACGGCCTGTCCGTCTATGGACTCGGCTTTAAGCGTTTGCTACTGTGAATTACTTTCATATAACCAAGTTAGATACCCTTGGACTGGTCAATTATGGAGGCAGCCTATAGGCTTCAATATCCTGGGAAGCCATCTTTACTTACTCAGGTGTTAAACGCCATTCATTTTCGCAAAACAGTCTCAGGACTCTGCCCTCATTTCTTTTTGTGCTGTTCTATTCTGTATTAGGCTGAGTCCATAGAGACTGCAGCCGTGCGGAGGCGCGCTGAGGCTGAGGGAAAGCGGGTGCTTTCCCTGGCCTTAGTTCGCGCGCCGTCAGGGGGCGTGTCCGGGGGGGGCGGGCCAGTGACGCCACGGAGCTGGTTCGCCCTCATTGGGTGAACCGCTCACGTGACCGGCCCTGCGTGCCCAGGAGCGCGAAAAACTAAAAATTGTATAAGACCTACGCCTCCGCACGCCTGCGGACTCGTGCGCGAGCCCCTGCTACAGCCGCTCTCATTGTGGCTGCAGGGGCTCACTGACAAGCGTCAGCGCGCCTCAGCACGGGTCAGCGCCTAAGCGCTGACCCTGGACTCAGCCTTACTCCTCCATGTATTATATCTTATATCAGGGGTTCTCAACTCCAGTCCTCAAGACGCCCCAACAGGTCAGGTTTTCAGGATATGCCTGCGTAAACACAGGTGGCTCAATCAGTGGATCTTTGACTGAGCCACCTGTGCTGAAGCAGGGAAATCTTTCAAACCTGACCATTTGGGGGAGGGCTTGAGGACCGCTGTCTTATATAATATCTGGGTAACGGGCTTCATGCATAGTTGGGGCTATCTAAATAAAAATACAATATCCTGAAATATTGATTAGAGGTCACGGTGTGGCGGTTTTGAGTGCGAGGTTACGTCAAACAGATTAATTGGAGGGGTGATCAATTAGGGCAAATTTGAGGCAAAATGTACACAAATTGCATCATTTTCTTCTTGTGGTTCCTTGCGTCGATGGATCAAAGTCTTGGCTTCGTGTTGGAAGTTGGGGGGGGTCTTAATAGGAAGAATTAGGGGGGAGTTGCATGACGCGCACAGATGATAACGAGATGTGTTATTCTGTGCGTTGCTTTTGTATCTTGTATTTACGTCCAAAAACTTCTGCCAGGTCTGAGGCGGCGTAAACTTTTCTGGCCAACAACATTCGTCAAATGTGGGAAACAACTTCTTGCGTTTGTCGCAAACGCCAGCCGAAAATGGGGCAACGGGTCAAAGCAAACGTTTATGAGCAGTTTCTTTACCGTGTTACATCTCCCCCCTTGTGTTTGGGTTCATACATCTTTATTATATCACCTCCTAAAAAGAACTGCTTGATTGTATCTAACACATACTTGTTTGATGACACATTTTAACAGTTTGATGCTTCCTGCTGTGATTTTATTTGACATTTGCTAGCACTGGTGTTGTGACACAAATCTGCCCTAGTCTCTAATCTCATACAGAAATCAGTCTGAATAAGATAATAAATGTATAAAGAAAATGGGGGGTTTGCAGCACTCTTCTTCAGGTAAAAATATTTTCTCTATCCGATCTGTCAGAACATACACTAAACTGCACAAATTTAAAGTGTTCCGGACCATCCAGGTTCTATGACCACCCGGGTTCTATGACCACCCAGGTTCTATGACCACCCGGGTTCTATGACCACCCGGGTTCTATGACCACTCGGGTGGTCGGGAACGTCGGCCACTTTTAATTTGTGTACTGTATCTTCTGATTGAATAAAGAAAATGTTTTTTTTAACTGAAGAGGAGTGCTGGGAACAACCATTTTCTTTTGTTTGTATACTTCGCTCGCATAGGTGGACTACGACATCCGCGCAGACACCCATGACAAGGTAAGTAACGTTAATTATGTTTGTATATACTTGATCAGTGCCTACTACTGCAAGTGTGTGTGTGTGTGTGTGTGTGTGTGTGTGTATATCTTAATATATAAAATCGAATGGTTAGTGAGGTTAGTGCTATCTGCGGTGAATCTGATTGGTCCGTGACTCTCATTGGCCAAGAGGTACGCCCCACTGTGACATCACCTCCTTCACTCTCACACACTTGCAGTCACACCACACGCCCAGAACCTCTGAGGACTCCTTGGTAAGTTGACATATCACACTGTCACCCCCCACACTCACACACAACCCTGTACACACAGTCACCCCCTCACACTCACACACTCAGTGTCACACTCAACACTGTACACACACTCACACTCAACCCTGTACACACACACACACACACTGTCACCCCTGTGTACACACACATTCACACTCACCCCTGTCAAACAACAACCTGTACACACACACACACACACACACACACTGTCAGGCCTGTGTACACACACACACACACACACACACACTCTCACCCCTGTGTACACACACACACATCTTACACATTCCACACATTCACACTCACCCATTACCTTTATTGTCCCTGTGCACATCATCTCTTTTCATCCCGCTCTCTGGCCACATGCCCGTCTAAAGCGCTCATATATGCCCGCCGCCGCGCACATTACACCGCCCGCACGCGTCCATTACCTTTATTGTCCCTGTGCACACGCGCGCACATTACACCCCCTCCGCTCACCTCTCCCGGCGCTCCCCTCATCTCCATCCCCGGCGGGGGAACAGGCAGCGGACCCCCTTCCTCCCTCGCGGCGCCTAAGATGGCGGCGCAACCGGAAGGACACCCTTCTTCCCTCGCGGCGCCGAGTGAGAAGATGGCGGCGGCCGGAAGTAGAGGTAGGTGTCGCGTGTGTGTCGCTCTAGGTGACGTGTGTGTGTGTGTGTGTGTCACTGTGTGTCTGTGTGACAGTGTGTGTGTGACTGTGTGTGTGTGTGACACTGTGTGTGTGTGACACTGTGTGTGTGTGACACTGTGTGTGTGTGTGTGTGTGTGTGTGTGTGTGTGTGTGTGTGTGTGTGTGTGTGTGTGTGACACTGTGTGTGTGTGTCACACTGTGTGTGTGTGTCGCCCCCCCTGCCTTTCATGCCCCCCCCCGCCTTTCACGCCCCCCCCTGCCTTTCACGCCCCCCCCTGCCTTTCACGCCACCCCCCCTGCCTTTCACGCCCCCCCCTGCCTTTCACGCCCCCCCCCCTGCCTTTCACGCCCCCCCCTGCCTTTCACACACCCCCCTGCCTTTCACACCCCCCCTCACGGCCTCCGGGCAACGCCGGGTATATCAGCTAGTATATATATATGAACAGTTTTAAAGACAGCGCACCTTTTTCCAGCACACCCAAATTGCTGCCCTGCTGGTGACGTGTGCCAAAATGTTGCACCAAATACCAATATTGATTAAGATAGTTACATGAACCAACTAGTGCTAGCCTATATGAGAAAAAATGTTAATTATAAAAATGTAATATACATAAAAAAACATATAAAAACCAAACAAAAAAATTGTAAAAAATGTGCAAAAATGTGAAAAAGAATGTTGCAATAATCTGTTAAATATTAATTGCAAAATATAGCATAAAATTACAAACAATGAACTATAAAAAATACTTAAGTCCAAATGAAGTCCATGAATAAATAAAACAAAGGTCCAGGCTGCTTCTTCTTGGGCTCACCAAGTTCCCATAGTACCTATTAGAAAAAGAAAAGGGAAAAAGCGCCCGATCCTTGTGTAAAATCAGATGAACATTTTAATAAATCATGGACAAGACAAATGCACACTTACTGTACAATTTGTCTGATAAAAACAGGCATTTTATGGGACCTGCCCATGCACCAAATGAAGACTCCACGGTCACCTCCGCTCTGCAATCTCCAGATTAGTTCTTTGTCCAGTATTTGAGAACGCCGTTTTCTCCAGGATGGATATTAACCACTTGTAAGGAGCTTCTCAGCAGCGTGCGTCCGCCATTGCTCACACGCATGTGGTACTGGAACCCGGAAGGACTTTACTTGCGTCTCCATGATCTCTCTCTGGTGCCAAGGCAGGTCAGCCACCGTAGTTTCAATGTAAACTGTCCCTACGCGTTTCTTCCGCCTTTGCGGATTTCATCAGGGGACAAAGAACTAATCTGGAGATTGCAGAGCGGAGGTGACCGTGGAGTCTTCATTTGGTGCATGGGCAGGTCCCATAAAATGCCTGTTTTTATCAGACAAATTGTAAGTGTGCATTTGTCTTGTCCATGATTTATTAAAATGTTCATCTGATTTTACACAAGGATCAGGCGCTTTTTTTCTTTTCTTTTTCTAATATATATATATATATATATATATATATATATATATATATATATATATATATATATATATAAAGCAAGAAAAAAACACTGTTGCGCTAGCCGGAATACCAGACCACAAGGGTGATGATTGCACACAAATAAATGTCCACCTGAAAACACTAATAATACCTGTGTGTACAAGGTGACTGCTAGGGATAAAACATGGAAGTGCATACAACACAAACACTGGAAGGGGAGGGTAAATGAAAAGGGGAGGGAATGGGGAAAAGGAAAGGGTTAAAAAAGCCCCAAAAGATAAGGTGAAAAAATAAAATGAAAAATAAAAGTGTCTTTCAACAGCTACTGGGTGTCGCTGCGTCTTCAGGAAAAAAACACCTTCCTCTTGATCTGTAGAACGAAAAGAAGACAGCGTGGCTCCCATAGCATAATACTGTAATTTAATAATAAAATAAACGTGCAGATGAATCACGGACATTTACATTGTGCAAAATAAAATCAGACAATAAATAGTCTTTACTATCACCCGATGGAGCCTCCGTAGATGTGTACCGTGTGTGGTGTCCAACACACTCCTGTCGTGGATGCCAGGAGGGTGCGCGCGCACCTGACCTCCTCCTGGTTGTAATCCCGCGAGAGTATGTGTCCACCAGTATTGTAGGATACTGACACGGTAGTTAGACTTCCTTGCCTGGGGGAATTTTCTTCGGCTGTGCACCGCCCTCCGTTTCCTGTTCTCTCTGTGCTGCTGCTGTCTGGATTGGAGCACGCCGTGAGGTTCCAGGCACTCGGCTGCTGAGGCGGGGCCCGAGTCCTCCTATATACACATACTGCTGAGGCGGGGCCCGAGTCCTCCTATATACACACACTTAGGCCGCGCTTATAGTGCCGGCGACGCGATGTCGCCCGGAAACAAATGCATTGTTGCAGACGCGTGCGCTTATAGTTAGCGGGGTTACGCGAATATTTTAAGCCGTCAATATTTGATTTTTCAGGGGCTGTCGCCTCATGTGACAGCCCCTGAACCAATCAATGGCCTGGTCGCTCGCGACGCCGCCGCAAAGCGAAATACAGCTTTCGCTATTGGCGACAGCGATGTCACGCATCGCCGTCGCGGGCCCTATACGCGCGGCCTTACAGTGGCAAGAAAAACTTTGTGAACCCTTTTGAATTTTCACGTATTTCCCATATTTCAATCCTAAAATGTTATTAGATCTTAATCTAACTCCTCATAATAGATAACGAAAACCTGATCAAACAAATTACAAAAAAACATGATACTTTTTCAACATTTATTTATCCACAACTGATTCAACTTTCAATATCCATGTGTGGAAAAGTATGTGAACCTTTAGATTCAGTACCTGGTGACGCCCCCTTGAGCACCAATGACTTCAACTAAGCGTTTCCTGTTACTGGTGGTCAGTCTCTCACATCGGTTTTGAGGAATTTTGTCACATTCCTCTTAGAGAACTGCTTTAACTCAGTGACCCACTTTCGGTTCAGCTTCAGCTCATTGACGGGATGGCCTGATATTCTCCTCTAGAATCTCCTGATGCAATGCAGAATTCATAGTTGTGTCAATAATGGCAATCCGTACAGGTCCTGAGGCAGCAAAGCAACCCCAAACCATCACACTCCCACCGCCATGCTTTACGGTTGTGATGAGGTTCTTCTGTTCGAACGCAGTGTTTCGTTTTCGCCCAAAATAACATTTCTCATTGGGGCCAAAAAGTTCTACCTTTGACTCGTCTGTCTAGAGAACATTGTTCCAGAAGTTTTGTGAATCATCTATGTGCTCTTTGGCGAACTTCAGAGGGGTAGCAACATTCTTTTAGAGAGCAGTGGTTTCTTCCTGGATATCCTTCCATGAACACCATTCTTGTTCAGTCTTTTTCTGATAGTTTTTTCATGATAACCTTCCTGAATAAAAAACACTCTTTTCGTAAATATCCAATAGGGTTTATATTAACCAATTCTATATCTTTTGAAACAAAATGATGTATGAGTTAGACAAGCAGTTTCTAATTAAGAGTCAGGGTATGTAGAAAAGTAAGTTGGTTTTATCAGGGGATAATTTGATTCAGATGTTTAAACCATACAGTTGTGTAGAAACACTTCATGCCACGATCAAAAGAAATCTCAGGGGACTGCAGAAAAGCAGTTATTGCTCATCAGTTTAGAAAGGAGTACAAAACCATTTCTAAGGATTTGGGGCTCCACCAATCCACTTTCAGACAGATGTTCTACAAATGGAGAAAATTCAAGACCACAGTTACTCTACCCAGTAGCTGTCATCTTACCAAAATTTCTCCAGTAACAAACCAACAAATCATCCAGGAAGTCACAAAGAACCCCAGCGTAACATCCAATGATCTGCAGGCCACTCTCGCCTTGGCTAATGTGATTGTTCATGACTCAACTATCAGAAAAAGCCTAAACAAGAATGGTGTTCATGGAAGGATAGCCAGGAGGAAAACAGTGCTCTCTAAAAAGAACATTGCTGCCCATCTGAAGTTCGTCAAAGAGCACATAGATGATCCACAAGACTTCTGGAATAGCGTTCTCTGGACAGACGAGTCAAAGGTAGAACTGTTTGGCCTCAATGAGAAACGTTATGTTTGGCGAAAACCAAACTGGCGAAAACCGAAAACTGTGTTTGAACAGAAGAACCTCATCCCAACCGTCAAGCATGGTGGTGGCAGTGTGATGGTTTGGGGCTGTTTTGCGGCCTCTGGACCTGGACAACTTGCCATCATTGTCAAGCCACCCATCTGTGAGCTGAAGCTGAAGCGAAAGTGTGTCATGCAGTAAGACAATGATCCTAAACATACAAGCACATCACAAAAGAATGGCTGCAGAGGAAGTAATTCTGCATTTTAGAATGACCTAGTCAAAGTCCGAACCTAAATCCCATCGAAATGTTGTGGCAGGACCTGAAGTGAGCTGTCCATGCAAGGAAGCCCTCAAATGTCACAGTTGAAACAGTTCTGGAAGGAACAATGGGCCAAAATGCCTCAAAACCGATGTGAGAGACTGACCAGCAGTTACAGGAAACGCTTAGTTGAAGTCATTGCTGCTCAAGGGGGTGCCACCAGGTACTGATTTAAAAAGTACACATACTTTTTCACACATGGATATTGAATGTTGAATCATTTGTAGGGAAATAAATGTTGAAAAAGTATCATATTTTTGTGTAATTTGTTTGATCAGGTTATTTTTTATCTATTATTAGGACTTAAATTAAGATCTAATAACATTTTAGGTTTGAAATATGTGAAAATTCTAAGGGGTTCACAAACGTTTTCTCGCCACTGCATAAATATATATATATACAGTATATTGTAGCAGGAGTACATTACTATCACTGGCCAGCTAAGCTGGTAGTCCCAGTTAAACATCAGAATGTTTCATAGAGGTTCAATGGGTAGTTAGTTATAGTAACCTGACAAGCACAGTCCTTTTCCATGTTAGGTTTCCAGTGTCTCAGGATTCTAGGCTCACAGTGCTCTCAGCCCTCTGTGTGAGAGAAAATGGCTTTATTCTCAGGTTGACAGTGTTCTCTCAGCCCTGTGTGAGACACTGACTGTATTCTCAGGCTGACAGTGTACTCTCAGCCTCTGTGTGAGAGATACTGGCTGAATTCTCAGGCTGACAGTATTCTCTCAGCCCGGTGTGTGTGACACTGACTGCATTCTCAGGCTGACAGTGTTCTCTCAGCCCTGTGTGTGAGACACTGACTGTATTCTCAGGCTGGCAGTGTTCTCTCAGCCTCTGTGTGCGACACTGGCTGTATTCTCAGGTTTACATTGTTCTCTCAGCCTCTGTGTGTGAGACACTGACTGTATTCTCAGGCTGACAGTGTTCTCTCAGCCCCTGTGTGAGACACTGAATGTATTCTCAGGCTGACAGTGTTCTCTCAGCCCTGTGTGTGAGACACTGAATGTATTCTCAGGCTGACAGTGTTCTCTCAGCCCTGTGTGAGACACTGGCTGCATTCTCAGGCTGACAGTGTTCTCTCAGCCCCTGTGTGAGACACTGAATGTATTCTCAGGCTGACAGTGTTCTCTCAGCCCTGTGTGAGACACTGAATGTATTCTCAGGCTGACAGTGTTCTCTCAGCCCTGTGTGAGACACTGGCTGTATTCTCAGGCTGACAGTGTTCTCTCAGCCCTCTGTCTAAGAGACTGGCTGTATTCTCAGGCTGCCTTTTTAAACCTTGCAGCCCAGGTTTACTGGTTCCCCCTGGAAGCTGCAGTCAGCCAAAGTTAACCCCATCATGCTGGGAACAGAGCATGTTCTAATCTGCTTACATATTTTATTGTAAGCACATTTTCCACTCATTAACAAGCCGTTAAAGATCACTGTAGCACACATAATATAATAGGACAGGGCTCTTCAACTAGGTCTCCAAATGTAACAAATCCAAAACAAATGGCAGTATAAGGGACACAAGAGTATTATAAAGTCATTTGGGTTACATCTACTTACAAAGTATAGTACTTCACGAATTTGCAAGCATTTAGAACTCCTGGATCATATACAGTTACATGACCTTAGCATATAAGACATAGGCTGTATCCAAGTCTGCAACGCTACAATGTACATCCCTTTGTTCAGCCGCAGAAAAATCTGCTTGGTCTTAACATTTCGTACACTTTTCTGCCAACGGAGCTACGGCAAATGGGATACACCAGACAAACACCTTTCCTACACGTCACACAGCCAAGCCGGTAAACACGTTTTAATACAGACTATTATAATCGTCTTACATTTACAAAGTAAAGGAGTACTTCAGTACAGCTCAACCCCCTTATAACGCTGTTCTTGGGGTCCAAAGAATCACATCGCGCTATAAGCGGATCGCGTTAGAAATAATGTACGATTGTATGCATTGTACAATAAAGTATTTAAGACTCCAATAATGGTTTTGTAAAGTATTCATAAATACGAAAATTGGGAGCCGCGCTTGCATCGCGTTATAAGCGGATTCGCGTTGTAACGAATCGCGTTATTACGGGGTTGAGCTGTATTAGGTGATAGCTTTTTTTTATTTGGACTAACAATTGATATTATAAGACAAGCTTTCAAGAAGTAATCTCTCCAAAGCGTGTCTTATAATATCATTTGTTAGTCCAAATAAGGTATCATCTAATACTGAAGTACTCATTTATTCTGTAAAAACACAACTGGACTAATATGGCTATTTCTACTAAATACATTTACAAAGACATTCACCACTCACTTACCTGTACCACGTAAAACACAATGCTGATAACCCACTTGATTTTTGCTAGTTGGCCTGTTCTTGCTTTTACTGTAAACGGAAAAAACATAACGTCGTTATCGATCATTAGAGAGAAATTCTGAGACAGCGGGAGACAGAAATGCCTGCAGTGGTCTAACATATGGGAAATAATAAGCAATTCTTCAATATCCACAAGAATTTTGGAAAAATCCATACAAAATGCTGTACAAATGGTACTCTGGCCCCAGTTGGACCACATCAAATATTTCCAAAAGCAGCAGATATTTGTTGGAGAAGTTACTGTCGTAAGGGTTCTATGCCACAGACGTGGTGGGACTGCCCAATGGTTTATCCCAGGGGTGGCCAACTCCAGTCCTCAAGAGCCACCAAAAGGTCAGGTTTTCCGGATATCCCTGCTTCAGCACAGGTGGCTCAATCAGTGGCTCAGTTAGAATGACTAACATTGCGTTAGGTACACAGTCAGGATTTTTACAGATTTATAACAGGAGCACCAAACAATTGTCAGTTTAGATAAGAATGTAGAATTATACATTGTCACGTGCTTTACATATACAAATCAGAAAGAAAAGAAGGGGGGGGAAGGGTAATGTGGTATTGCTGCTTTAAATAGACAAAAATGCAAAAAGTCTATGCGCATGTATATCCATAATACACAAAGAACATACATTACCAAACCAAGGCATGGTGAAATAATGAGACAGCACATGGTAATAAATTGAACAAAAAGCGTATAATTAAGTCCAACAAAAACTCCAACGTTCCAGTCCCGCCCTGAGGATGGTTCTCTGTGCAGGTCCGAAACAGTGGTGTTCTTGTTGGACTTAATTATATCCTTTTTGTTCAATTTATTACCGCGTGCTGTATCATCATTTCTCCATGCCTTGGTTTGGGTAATTAGATATCTATATCGATATATATATATATATATATATAGTCAAATAGAGCAGTTGGCACTCCTGTAGGTACAAGTAAGTTGTAGGTGCATGTGCCATAAATATAATATAGGTATACGATACCGTTCCGAAATCAGGCAATCAAGAGGCAACACACAAAAGGTAGTTTTTCAACACAAGTGTATTGGTGAAAAAGTGTTACATCTAGACCAACGTTTCGGTCCTCAAACCGGGATCTTCCTCAGGGAGATGTAAGGGAAGACTGACAGAGACACCACATATATATATACCCAAACTGTAGACAATGGTACCTAACAAGTAGTAGTGCTTGCCTGGCGCATGCGCACCACCAGTGAAGCGTTCTCCGGTAGTCATAGTAATCACCTGCTGCAAGCACTACAAGCAGAGGACGCTACATCACGGCCTGAAGAGTGGTTACTAAGGACGCTTTACACTTAGCGATGTACGAGCCGGGATTCCCTATGACGTAAGCAATATGGCGGAGCCTTACATAAGATATTCAGCACATGACGCCATTTTCGCAGTTTTAAATGATTTTTTTAAATTGTTTTAGGGCAATTGTTTCCTGACTTCAGAACGGTATCGTATACTAGATAGATACAATACACATTCATAAACACCATGGATGAAAACTAAAATAAATAAACAATGAATCCTCACCAACAGCGATAGAGGGCACAACACCCCAACGCGTCCAAAGCAGGACGGGAGAAACATGTATATAATATCCACAAATTGCGGACTAGTGCTGAAAATGATGGATTATAGAAGAACAGAACAAAAACCGAGAACACTCCCAACAATCAAAAAATTGAAAAATAAATGAAATAAATAAAATTTAAATAATTTTTTTTATTGTTGGGGGCGTTCTGTTTTTATGAAAGGGTATTGTTTTTTTAATAACTTTTAACTTATCAAATATTTTCTGTTGTTATTTTTATATTGATATAATGTTTATTGTTGTTAAAGATTTTTTTTTATCAGTTCGATTAATTTAGTCTGTCTATCATCATATCTGCTATCTAACCTTTGTTGTCTAAATGTTGCCTAGCAACAGTGGGGTATTTAAACTTCCCGTATCGGCTACCCCATTATCCTTTGAAAAAGTCGCTTGCTGTGACGAAACGCGTCAGGACGTAGGACTTGACACTACGCCATCACGCAGGAGTCTGTTGTGGTCTGAACTGACTCGGAGCGTTCGTCAAGACCTCAAGGATTTCCAGCAGGCAGCCTGTAACAGGATCTCGGCTGCCTCACGCCACCTCCGGTCTGATTCCCCAGCCGATTGGATCCCTCTGCTCACGCCGTGAGCCTGTCATCGGAGGACGGTGTTACCCGGAGCAGACACGTTGGCGGTGATATTTTATTCACAAATGCTGTTTTTATAGCTTACATTTGTAAGTGTGCCTGTTTCCCCCCCCCCCCTTGTCCACCCCCCTCCATTTATTAGTATCTCCTTGATAAAGGACCTGTTGGTCCGAAATGCGTAGGAGGTCCTTGTCTTTGTCCCCTAAGGGGGTATACTTGTCTCTTTTCATGCACTAATAAAGGAACAGCATTTTTACTCCACACCTGGCTCCCTGGCTGTGCGCCATTCGTTTTTTCCTCTACATTTGTAAGTGTGCCTGTTTCCCCCCCTTGTCCATCCCCCTCCATTTTAATTAAATATAAATTTATACGCTATGGAGCGTGCACTTTTTCTTTTCTTTTTAGGTCGTTCTGACTGGATGTGGTTCATCCTGGAAAAGCAGCCAGGACTCCCATATTTCAAATTGTCTTGAAAGATTGGCCTATTTGGACATTCATTTGGAAGAGGGGTTTATTATATGTTTTATTTGTATTGTTTGTTACTAGGTTATCCCATACACTTATCACCACTCACTTTCAAATTTTTGGATATTCCTCTTGTAGTACTTATTTATTTTTAAGAATTTCACATATATAATATATACTTTGTATTCACCTCAATTGGCGCTACTATAATATATATATATATATATATATATATATATATATATATGTAGCCCCCTTTCCCTGTGCCTAAGGGAACTACTCGGGCAACTGCACGTGCTGCTGCACCTGTCTGCTCACAGGAAGCCTAAGGCCCCGCCTATAGTGCCGTCGATGGCGACACGACGGGTGACGTCACACGTCGCCACAGGCGAAAGTTATATTTCGCCGGGTGGTGTCGTCGCGGCTTTCCCGGCATTTGATTGGTTCAAGGGCCGTCACATAAGGCGATAGCCCTTGAAAAATCAAATTTTGTCGGCTACCAGTTTTCGCGACGTTGCTCCGTCGCATTTTCGCCGTTGCGCTTACTATAAGCGGACTAGTGCTTGGCGGCAGCAATGCGTTTGTTTTCGGGCGACGTCGCGTCACCGGCACTATAAGTGCGGCCTAAGCCTCGGCCTCTGGGAGTCTGGGGTCAGCTCTTTCTCCTTGCGTGCAGCTCCTCCACCCATGCGGGATCCCAGCGTTGGCGGGATAACCCCTCACAGGAACCAATAACAGTAGTAAGTAATACACCACACAATGTATATAACTAAGGACAATTTGTGACCCTCCCACAAAAACATTAACATAAAACCCTTTGCCAAAACATTAATACTAACCATAACCCCAAACCCACCTAAAAATATTAATCATAGCCCTGCACCAAAACATTTACATAAACTATACCACCAAATATTAACGCTATTCCTACACTAAAATAAAAGCTTGTTATGAATTCTAACCCTACCCCAACGCAAATTCCTAACCCTATTGGAACTCATAACCCTAATTCCAGCACCAATTCTATCACTAACCCCATTTCTAAACCTGATCCTAACCTTAATCCTACTCATAACCCTAATGCTAAACCCATTTCTAACCCCATCTCTGTAAAGAGCAGACACACAGGCAGAGGTGATTCCTGCTTCTCTTTTGCACCACTACCAGCAGGGAAGTTTTGAGGCACAGAGGCCCCCCCCCCCCCCCAATATCGGAAGACAGGAATCTACGTTTGACCTTGGAGGGCTCCTCACAGGAGTCCCCCCCCCCTCCCCATCTGTACTTCATACTTCGTTTGGAGTCCCCTTTGTTCCCCTGCGGCTGCCTTTCCAGAGGGGCATGTCGCCCCCTCTGAGCTCCACAAGATGTGGGAGCATTTCCCCCTCCCCCCCATGGACGTTTTGGTTCAGAGGGGGAGTCACCCCTCAAAATAAAAAGAGGGAAGCTCCTCTTTCAGTCTTGAGGGAAGAGGGAGCCACCACCATGAGCTTCTTAAGGCACAGAGGGGCTTCCCCCCTTTGTGACGTAGAGAGAAGCTATGTGGGCCGCATCCTCACTGAAGGGCTCAACATTGGGGAAAGGCTATTTTCTCCTCTAGGATTGTTATCTTGGGTTTTATATCTGTGTTAAACTCATGCAATCTTCTGTAAATAAGTACTGCTTAACCTGAGAAAGCGAGAGCACGCTCGAAAGCTTGTCTTAAAATAAAAAAGCTATCACCCAATAAGGAATAGTCATTTACTCTGCACTATCGCAACTTGACTAACTGGACTTCTATTTAAAACGATATATTAGAAAAACGTATACAATATTTATGCTTAGATAAAAGAAGATTGGCTTCCTTAAATAATTCAATTTTTCTATCAATACCAAGTGGAACTATACGTAGTATAAGGGGGAGTGATGCTCTCACACGTCAATCTCCGGTTAAAAGAAAACATCATTTCGGTAATTGCACTAGCCTATTATGCTCTCTATTATTCCTCATTTATGTTTGCTCTTCTAGGGACCTAAAAAAATGTCAACATCCAAGGGCAGAAATCAGTGAGTTTTGTGCTTTCTGGGTCAAGAACTGGAATTTTTATGCAAACAGTATTATTAGTGAGACTCCATTTTAATCTGTACAACTTGTGATGCTGTCAGTGAGACTCACAGACAATGAGTGAGAGTTGACCTATATATTTATACAGGACCAGCCCTAGGGCAAGGTGAGCAGGGCGGTCGTCTTGAGCCCCGCTCCTTCAGGGGCCCCGTACTCCCTCCTCTTGTTAGGGCCGGGATCCAACTTCCGTCCGACCGGACCGCGGGCCCCCCCCGGACTGGCAACACCGCTTCTCACCGAGGGGTGGGTAGGTGTGTGGCGAATTGGGGGGGGGGCCTTACCTTCTCCGGAGTGGGTCGCCTCCTGTAGCGTCGCGTTGCCATGGTGACGGACGTCATGACGCCACTAGAAGAGGGACGCTCTTCAAGGTAAGTCCCCATAGCTTTTTTCACAGGGGCCGCTGCCAGCGAGACGCCTTGGGCCCTGCAATGCCTAAAGCCAGCCATGTTTTCCACATCTAGAGCCCAGTCCACCTTTGGAATAGCCTTGAACTAGACACACTGTGCAGGTGCTAGGCACACAGACTCCTTACTGGACCAACTGAGTGGACATGTCAACTCTCACTTATTTTCCTTCTATCTGTGTGTTAGGGCTACGTATAAATAAATCTTTGCTACAAGTGATTTTGTAGTAACAGGCACACACAGAAATTTAGCTCATCGCCATGCGCCAATGGACAGAACCAACTTGTACGTGCTGGGCGCTGCGTGCGTCAACTTTCGATTGCACAAATGTACAAAAATGATGCTACGGGTAGAGTTTGGGGAGGAGGGGAGTTGGGCTGTGGTCTGTGGCGCACATATGTATGCACCATAAATGCGTCAAAATTGTCTGCCAATTTTTTCTTGGTGTTAAAGATAAATGCAAGTAGACGCAAACAAGTGTCAATGCTTTCATATGCATGAACATGACACACCCCGTGCAAACGGTAAGAAACCGTGCGGCAAATGTAAGAACGTGAATAATAACATAACGAGTTTAGGTGAGTAATAGATTTGTTGAAGTAATGCGCATTTTTTATTTGTATTAAAAAAAATATAAAATATATATTCTTTATACATAGCCTTCCTAATGATTTTTAGCACGACCAGTGTCACAGTCTTCAGTGCAGTCTCACCGATAGAAATCTGTGCTTTTTCATTAAAATGCTAATTTTTGGTCTGAAAACCCCAAACTGGCTGATTTTTGGGCCTTTTAGGTTGTAATCTCTCGCGAATGGCTTAAACAAAGCAAAGACAAATATAATTAGAATGTAGGGATTATCAGCTCTTTAAATTGCTGTACTTGTGTTAAATGCATCATTTCAGTATATGGTTATAAACCGGGTATTCTGTGCCTGCTTGAAATTACAACTAATTTAAATTCAAAGTTTCAGGATAAGCAAAATGTGTGACATCATTCAAACAATACAAAAATGTGTTAATTTGTTTATTTTATTTAGCGCATCCGCATATATCTGCTTGTCATTTTAATATTTTTGATAATAGGAGGATATAGGTTGAGGTTGCATTAATATTCTTTTTAGCAAAAGAATATTTGAAGATTTGGCCGCCCTCGCGCCTCTGTAGGAAATAATGCTTGTTTGATTTTATCTTGTGTACTGTACAGTATGTTCTATGCAAACTAAAATCAGGGTGCTGAATATTTTGGAACTTCGTTTTCTTTTATCTGTCTCTGAAAAGAGTTTAGCGAGGGATGTCACATTGGAAACCAAGGTGCTAGTAAAGCAAACTGCTCCCATCCTTCTCTTGTCCACCCCTGGTTTAGCACCAAGGTAGAAAACTCCAGTCCCCAAGGGCCACCAACAGGTCAGGTTTTAAGGATATCCCTTAGATTGTAAGCTCTTCGGGGCAGGGATTTCCTTTCCTATTGTCTGATTTTGCTGCACTTATTGTATTATTATAATTCCCTGTACTGTATTCTTTGTGAAGCGCTGAGTACACTTTTGGCGCTATATAAATAAAGACATACAATACAATCCTTGCTTCAGCACAGGTGGCTCAATCAGTGGCTCAGTAAAGACTGAGCCTCTGATTAAGCCACCTGTGCTGAAGCTGAGACTGACTGAGCCACCTGTGCTGAAGCTGGTATAGCCTGAGAACCTGACCTGTTGGTGTCCCTTGAGGACTGCAGTTGCCCACCCCTGTGCCAAAGCCAATAACAAGTTGTTTGGAACTAAATGGCTGATGCCACAGCAATCACTGCAACATTGGCTCAGAATGAAGCTGATCTCCAGTTCCATTATTGTGCTAATATTCTCCATTGACCTTTTGTTTCAAGAAAAAGCTAAGAGCAATCAGCAGTACTTGGCCTTGAGTCTTCTTAATTATTGCACTTTGGGGAGGAGACCCAGAAACAGCATTCTAAGGCAGACATTGATGGGAGCTAATGGCCATTTGCCACACCTAATCTGCCCGTTTCTTATTTAATCACTTTGTTGACAATGCAGCAAAGAATGTTTCTCTTTTGTGCTGGGGTGTTTAGGGTGTATCACAACACGTGTAAATGGTGTCAACTGCATCCTACTGCTTTCAAAATCATGTCCCTGGGTCCTACTATACTTGGCTAAAGTGGGCAAGGGATACATGTCTATTTAGTAACCTGGATACAATAAAATCATGTATTGTACCTGGATACAATGCAAGGCTTGTCCCACGCAACTTCTCCAGAATTGTTCAAATGTGTTCTGCAATAATGTCTAATCTAACAGGGAACAAAAAAATAAGCCCCAAAGTCTAGCTCTGAAGAGCACAGGGAAATGATCACTGCTCACATTAGGAATATAAATACCAGTTCCAATCACAGCAGTGAATGCTGAATATCAGAGTGAATCTGAGAATTGACCATCTCCAGATAGAACACTAACCACCCCATCTAAATATATAAGGAGTATCACAAAGAGCCTGACACATCTCGTTACATGGAGATCCCAATAACTACAGTACTTGTACTCCATCTCCTGTGTCACACCCAAGCTTTTTCTTGCTCTAATTATATATATTTACATGAGCTGGGGAAGCAGTGCATTTATTTCTTTTCATACATAAAAAGGCCCTTTCTCCACCTCAAAACAAATACACAATATTCACCATTTTTTTGTATACAGGCAGTCCTCGGTTATCCGACGCAATGCGTTACTCAAAATGGCGTTGGATAGCGAAACGTTGTAAAGCGATACACGTTTTCCCATAGGAACACTGTTTAAATGAAAGGTTCCGTTCCTGAAGGCATTTTTAATGCTAAAATACACCAAATATTTTACGAAGGCAATAAGATATGCAGCACACACATAAATTATATAGTGTATATACTGTATTATATAACATAATAAATAATATATTATATAGTATAATATTATATAGTATAATATTATATATATACGCTCTTACGACGCTTTGCAACGTTGTTTATGTGTATGTGTATATATATATATACACATACACAACATTGCAAAGCGTCGTAAGAGCGTTGGATAAGCCGTTTTGGCGTTGTAAAAATGAACATAGGTATGCATTGCACAGCGTTGGATAAGCCATTCGTTGTAAAGCGAAGCGTTGTAAAACGAGGACTGCCTGTATAACAAAACAGCATTTTAATTGTTTTACCAAAGAGTTCTTCATCGATAAGCTTTAAAGGCCTGAGAAGCCCCTTAGTATGTCTAAGGAAGAGACCTGTGACCATCTTGAATTACGAAGGGCTATCACGTTGGAAGCTATCACAATATGCAACAATGCTATACTTTCCCACGGTCAATGCGGCTCCAGAACGGGGCACTGTAAAGAGATGGATAACCCAGTCATTTTCTCAGTGACCCGGGTTCCCCCTCTCTGGTGAGAGTCAGGCTTCTAGGTATGTAGGACTGCTCCCAGTTGATGGGTTTTCATTAGTAGATGCTTTTGAAAAACACCATCACTACAAAAGCATTAGTTGCGTTTCCTTGCTACTCGATCGCTATACTTCGGCTGTGTAAGCAACACACATGGGGTTTATAGCAACCACACCCACGTACCTGTGACCACCAGGAATCTGTTCAATCCAAACTAACCCTTACAGAAAATGCAACCCATTGAGACAATAAATTGCAGTTTTGCTCAAAGGTTTGTTATTTCTTCAGAAATGTTACTGAATGTAGAAAGTCGGTCTTGCATAAGACTGCACACCGCTATTTCGGGAAATTAGAGGCATTATCACGACTTATGGGGAGAGGAGATGGGAAAATCAGCAGTCTAGGGAGCAAGGGCAGATTTGGGCGATATTATATGGATGGTGTAGCTAACTACAAAGAAAAGGGAATCTTCTTCAGCTGTTTTATTGCATATTCCTCAGGAGGCTTATTCATTTGCTCCAAAATTGCATTGATACATCGCCCGCTATGTTTCATTTCTACAAGGACCAAACTCCTTACCAACACCCCCTAACATCCCCCCTCCACCCCAAACCTAAATGGGAACAGCTGTGTGGCTGGACCATACTGCACCCTGAGGCAAACTCTGTCCTGCAATTACCTTGTGTTTCAAGATTGCCCCTTATTCCTTCTAGGGCAGGGGTGGGCATCTCCAGGCCTCAAGGGGCACCAACATGTCAGGTTTTCAGGACATCCCTGCTTCAGCACAGGTGGCTCGACTGAGCAACTGATTGAGCCACCTGTGAGGAAGTAGGGATACCTTGAAAACCTGACTTGTTGGAGGCTCAGCCACTGATTGAGCCACATGTGCTGAAGCAGGGATATCCTGAAAACCTGAACTGTTGGAGGCCCTTGAGGACTGGAGTTGCCCACCCCATGTCCAGAGTGTAAGCTCTCGGGAGCAGGGCCCTCATTCCCTTCTGTATCTGTCTTGCGCTTGTCTGTCCTTATTTGTAATGTAACTCTGTTTGTGTCATTGATGTCACTCTGTACCGCGCTGCGGATTTTGCTGGCGCTTTGCAAATAAACATATGGAACTGTGGGAGACAGAGTTTTTACAGTTATTTAACATTGGTTTACACGGCACAGTGCTCAGATTTTGAGCTAGTGCTGCTTTAAAGCATGAATTCCCCCCAGAAACCTCTAGCAGTAGCACTCGTACAACTCTACAGTGCAGTGTGTAGTGCACTCGTAAAGTGAGTCCTCGCTTACCGACATCCCGGATTCCGCCGGACGCTTTATCCACGCCAGACCTGCTTATCCCATGGTCCCCGCCGCCGATTAACATGGGATCCGCAATCCGGCGGTCCACTAACCCAGTTGTGCGCAAAAAGTGGGGGGCGCGAGATTTTCTGGGGTGGGGGGGAGGGGGTTACAGAGGCCCCGTCCTTTCCCGAAAGCATTTAAATGAAATGCCGGGGATCGCGTGAGGCCTCGGTAACACTCCCTTACCTTCCAGCGACGTGTCATCGTGACGAACTAGCATCAAAGGACGCCGCAAGGTCACGTGACATCGCGTTGAAGCGGCGTCATATGACGCTGGAGCCGTGTAGAAGGGGGGGGGCGCGCAGAAAAGAAACCTTTGCGCACCCCTTAACCGACGTTAACCGACGGCGGCTCGCGGGACGCATTCCTTCGGATCAGCGAGGACCGCCTGTATCGTGATCCCCAGGTCCTCCTTTTTTTTCTCATCTTAAAACACAGGATTTTGAGCATTTTCTGCTCATTAAAATGAAACTTTGTGTGTGTGTTCAAAAGCATGTCACTCAGCAATCAGCTGCACGCTAGCTTCTAAGGTTACCATGGTAACCCTTAGGCTGCAATGGGTTCTCTGGGGAGGTTCATTTTAACCTCCCGGACACTAAATATTTCAAACGCTTCTATCTCCTAAACGAAGCGCCTGGTTTTAAAAGTAAAAACCGCATTGGAAGGGAAAAATGGGATCACAGATTTAGACCAACACATCAAATAAAATTCAAAGATTAAGTCTAATGATATATTTTGGTGGGTTTGATGTAAGTGATTGGTGCTTAAAAACAGGCAAGTCTATTTTTAAATTCTATTTAAAATGTTTAATGTTTCCATGGCAACCAAGTGTTTTTAAGGCTATATACATTATTTTCCTCATGCCTTTGAATTAGGGCTGTTTATCTAACTTATTGCCTCTACAGGCAACTATTTAATTCTTATGATCAGTGTTCGACAAACCTATACATTTGCTCGCCCCGGGCGAGTGGATTTAACCCCCGGGCGAGTAAATATTGGCCCAAGCAGCACACGTTTGGTACTAGGTGGCGAGTAGATTTTTTTGTGTGGCGAGTAGATTTTTTGGTGATTTGTCAACCACTGCTTATGATCATCTATTTATAATGCGCCAATGTATTCTGTAGCGCAGTACAATATGGTTGGAGGCCGAAAACAATAAAATAACAAAGATTGTTACAGTAGGTAAGGAGGACCCGGCACCAAGGAGCTTACGCTCTATAAGGAAGGGTGAGTGGAAACATAAGGTAAAAGGGGGTACATTAAATGAACAAAGGTTATACTAAATCCCCACTGCATTAGAGGCCAAGAATAAAAAATGAATATCACAGGACCCCGGGAAGACAAATAAATACAATTTTAAGGGTGATTCCACCTTCCTAAAGATTCCTGTTACATTGATAAGTTGTTTACCATCATGTAGGATCTCGAGGTTTAAGAACAACAAACGACTTCTGCTCAGCTCAACATTAACATAAAGTAATCAAAGTGTAAACAAAATGTCCATAAATGAAAAATACATGACACGCATGAGTTGTTTTGTAACCAGGGCTGCAGTATGTAACCTGCAGGTTATCCCTGTTTCCAAGCCATATATATATATATAATGTATAACCTGCTCATTATGTAACTGTATTTGTAAACATGTATTATTTGTCTTAACTCTGTGCCCAGGACATACCTGAAAACGAGAGGTAACTCTCAATGTATTACTTCCTGGTAAAATATTTTATAAATAAATAAATAAATAAATAAATAAGCCAGCACAAATCGAACATGACGATCCTACTCACAAGTGAATTCCACTTTGGTTTTAATTCACACATTGTGTTTTTTAAAGTAGAGTTGGGCAAACGCTAGTGGTCCCCGTCGGGCTGCTCACCGACGTCAATGACGCTGGAGACGCGATGGGAACGGGCCGCTTTAGGCCTCGTTCAGGGTGCTGGCTTCGGAGGGAGGGCGTGCTGCCGTGCGTGCTGCCGTGAGAAACAAAGTATTCAATTTGAATACTGGTTGTCAGGGTAGCAACCGCCCTGTCTCCGAAGCCAGGAGTTGAAGCTGACTACAGTTTCAATAAACGAAAATTTCGTTTTTTGGAGCTGCAGCAGCGTCACTGGGACCTAGGCAGCCAATGAAATCATTCTTCAGAATGATTTCATGACTGCAACCTCGATACTTACCCTGCTGTGTGTAACCCCGGACCCCTCCCCAACGCTGAAAAGTCTGCTGGGGGATAAACACAGATCGCCCAGCAAACTGCAGCACTGCCTCCCTCCCGCCCTCCCTCCGAGTCCTGCAGCTGGCACCCTGAACGAGGCCTTAGTAATCGGGTTTCCTGAGACGAAGCTGCCGTAATTGTGTCCTAGATGTGTAGTCCATTAGGCCTTTGTAAGCCAATGGGGTCGAAAATATAGAAACACATTGGTTCTTGTTTATCTATCTTATGGTTTAGGGCACTTGGGTCATGTGGTTGCCATTTAAAAATAATGTCATTCCGCGTCACTGAAATTAATCATTTTGCTCACTAATCATTACAGCGACTACCCCTCTAAATAGGGTTATTCTTTGTTCCAACACAAAAAAATGCTACATTTCCAATCTACTTACTGTTTCAGATCAGATTTGGAAAGTTAAAATGGTTGCCAAAGTCCACGAGCCAAAAGGAAGCCATAATGGATGACATTGTGGCTCCCTATTGGCCGTCCATGGCGGCCATCTTTAGATGACCAGGAAGAACACCGGCAACTAAATTGGTAAATATCTCAGGAACCGTGGCGTCCCCGGAACCAAAAACAGCTCGGTTCATCTCCGGAGAATCCCTCTGGTTTTAATTCTGTAAAGAAAATCAATATCCAAAACGGGCGAGCTTGCTGCTCTAATGAATAATTTTGATATTTAATTATTATATCATTTGTAATGATTGATTTCTAAGGCAACCAGTGTACTGAGTATTTATTTTTCAAGGGTATTTCTTCGTCCGTGATTCTCTCGACAAACACTGTGGAAAGGGCTGCAATTGTAAAACACAGAGTAATGTTAGAATTGTATCATTGACATTGCTTTGAATCCCTGGACATTGGCACATGGTTGCTTGTATGCCATATAAAAACTTTGCCAGTGAAAATAATGGCAGATACGGTTTGATGGAAAGCATGGATTGTTTTATTCAGGAGATGTTACTTCAGGGGGACTTTTTAAAATAGAATATCTCTGGGGCGAGAGTTGACCGTTTTTTTTTTTTTATAGCTTTATAAGTTCGAAGCAGGGGGTCTCCGGCGCTGTAGCGCATGGATTTAGGCTCCAGGGACCCCCTGCTTCCCGAGATATTTACTTTGCGTAGAGGGGTGCCGGTAGCAGCACCGGCTAAGCTGTGTGGGGCTATCGAAATGGCAGATTTGAATCTCCCACATCACGCGGGCCAATAGGAAGCCGTGACATCATCCCTTGCGGCTTCCTATTGGCCCGTGTGACCGGGGAGCTTTAAACCTCTGGAGCTGATACCGGCATCACCTACGGAGATAAGTAACTCGGGAAGCAGGGGGTCCCTCGAGCTGAAATTAATGTGGTTACGCTCCGGAGACCCCCTGCTTCAATCCTATTTTTTTTTTTTAAAGCACCCGCTGCTTTAATGTGATCCCCGATAACTGCATAAAGTACGGGAAATTGCGGAAATTCTTAGTCATCAAGTTCAACATATATTTATTTTCATTACGTTCAGCGCGTGTAAGTATTACTGGTGCCCAATTAACTCTTCCAGTGTCGGCGAGGCCGTGGCGCTCTGCCCCTCCGACACTCACGATCACATGATCAAGGGGAGGAGCCGTCTCCTTCAGTTCCACTTAGTGAGAGATCGCGTGGTGCGCTTCACAGGAACGCAGAACGCGATCAACCCTACAAAAATGAGCAGGGTCTATAGGACATAGCTACTACGTAATAGGGCCAGACCCCATTACATAGAAGCTACATCCATAGGGCACCCAAAGAGATAAAGGTGCAATTTTGACAATTATATCTCACAAGGGAAAACATGATTTCTTTCTGACTGCTCTCACAATGACCAAGGTTCCATTGTTCCCTGTAATGGCCATGAATATATTTGTAAATAGTTACCATATTCCCTCTAAAATGTATTTTGCCCAAAGAGAATAATCATTATCTAAAGCAGTGGTTTTAAACCTTTTTTTGGACATTCTGCAGAACCCCAACCCTCTCTAATAGCGTGTCTGAGATCAGATGCATTGTAAGGAACCCCAACCCTCTCTAATAGCGCGTCTGAGATCAGATGCATTGTAAGGAACCCCAACCCTCTCTAATAGTGCGTCTGAGATCAGATGCATTGTAAGGAACCCCAACCCTCTCTAATAGTGCGTCTGAGATCAGATGCATTGTAAGGAACCCCAACCCTCTCTAATAGCGCATCTGAGATTAGATGTATTGTAAGGAACCCCACCCCTCTCTAATAGCACGTCTCAGATCAGATGCATTGTAAATTCTTCTGTAATTGGTACAATTTTCAAATGACCTGAAAATTGCAGGGAACCCTTTAAGAATACCTGTGGAACCCAATGGTTCCTATGAGACCCTATTGAAAAACACAGGTCTAACGTATAGCCTTCCCTTGTAAATAAAACCTTACATTTATCAGGTCAGTGGCTTTCACGTTTCCAATTCCATTATGTCTAGTTTACAAATTCACCAATGTACACCCTATTCAAGATTTGGTTTTACTATAGCTTTATTCGGGGGCAGAATTGTGCTCTGCTCCCTATTATCACGTCCCCATTATATCCTGACAGCCTTTTTTTTTTTTTTTTAACATTATCCGTCCCGGTCGGGGTTACCCAATAAAACGTTGCAATGTTCTGTCCCAATGATTTTGCCGGGATTTTTTATTGTCTCTCTGGGGCCAAATCTCTCACACATACTATCCCCAACTGAACTGAATAGGTCTTTACCGTTTCCTTTTTGTTTGGCACATGCTGGCAACATCATTTGTTTAAAGTGATTAAGGTAAAGGAACAATAATTATCAGATAACATCTGCATTAAGCTGACCCAACGAAAATAGAAACTGACTCATTTTTACACTAGATGGGAAGCGGTGGGTACTTTTGGAGCTGAAGTGAACTAAAGTCAGCCCCGGCTCCTGTCATACTTACCAGTAAAGTTACAGGTGTTAATTCCTTGGTTTTAAAGGAAGCCAATTAAACTAAATTATTTTTAAACATTTTTTTTTCTGACCCACTACATGAGATGGCCGTATAAAGTCACCGAGGGTTATTCATTAAACTGTGATAGTGCCGATCGTTGCACTATCGCAGTTTAATGAATTATTGACTTCAATCTTTTTTTCCGTGAGATAGTGCTTGCTCTGTACTAACGCAGCTTAATGAATTACCCCCATTTGCTACCATTAATACATATTCCTCTGAAGTGTTTTGACATTTTCTTCAGAAATATATGAATTTGATAATAACATGAATTGCTTCAGTCGTGTGGGGTCTGTGATACACTCGGGGGCTTTGAAACATACTGTGCAGTTATTTTGCCTCTTAATTGTTTCATTTTTGCCTCGATACATATGTGCTCCATTGTGGTTTCATGCAAGATCAACAAACTGCATCAGCACAATGTTCATGTACGTGTAAAAAGTGTTAGAGAACATGAAAACGTGCAAAATAGCACAGAACACGTGGCAGCCACAAGCTGCTGAGAGGAGATTTCCAACGTACGCAACAAAATAGGTCAATTCCAGGGTCCTATCAGAAAACAAGATCGGATAGTGTGGAAAGTTGAGCTTACATTGGTTTGGTTATTTTTTTCAAGGACTAGGTCAAAAATGGAATGAAAACAAAAGAAATGTGTATACTGGACCTTGTAGAAAGGAGGGGCATTTTCCCACATATTCCTCAACGCCAGAACTCAAGACCCCCCCATCAGGTCAGGTTTTCAAGATATCCCTGCTTCTGTACAGGTGGCTCAAAGAGTCACCGATTGAGCCACCAGTGCTGAAGCAGGGATATCTTGAAATCCTGAGCTGTTGGGGGATCTTGAGTTCTACAGTTGAGGACCCCTGCCATAAAAGAGTTAGACATACTAGCTACTGAAACTTGATAAGGTTATTACCATGGGTTTTAAGTTTGTCCGTTATCTTGTTGATTTTTCGCTCCAATCTGGCGTATCTGGCAAACTCGTCCATCATACTAATACTGGCAAGCTCATGCCTCATTTTCTGAATTTCAGCTCTCATCTGAGACTCTTGTTCTGCATCCTCCTGTAGGAACCTGGATACCTGATGGGAGAAAATAGGATTTATTTATGTATAGCAAAGCCATTGTTTTAGTCACACAGTGGAAAAAATTAAAAATAAATTCTTATTTTGATCATGAAAACAAAAAAAAAAAGAGAATTACAAATAAATGTCCTGGTTCACCCAGAACAGTCTAGGTTCCCGAGGTCTGTAGAAAAGCATAAAAAGGTTAAGGATAAACAGAATATAAGGCTTGCATTTACCAAAATTGCTTTCTATTTAAAAAATAAAAAATAATCAGATTACAATTTATGTATTGCTGGGTGTCATTATTCTGTCTCAGTTGAACCTTCCAGAAATGTAGTAATAATAATATTTTTTGTAACAGTAAAAACTTAAGATGTGCAAATCTACACAGGACAGAGCAATGTGCTTTGAAGTGCATTACAACTTTATCCATTGTGCTAGTTTATATTTCAATATCTCTTCTTGTAGAATTGCTAAATAGAAGAAAATGTAAGGGAAGATGCCATACAAAAACATAAACAGGTAAACTGTATCAGAAATTTGAAGCTTTGTGTTGTAATTTCAGAAGTACTATTCTTATAATTTGCATGGAAGTGATTTGGGGCTTGTACACCCCTGGGCACCAAAAGATTAACATCAAGAATTCAGGAGCCATATAAATGTTTTATCATTCATTTTATCTGCATAGTGAAAACATTCCCAGCTTCTGTGATATATGTCATCACCCCACAGTTCAGCTCAAATGCAAAACAAATGTATCTGTCCCCAAAGATGTTTGTAGCATCTGATCTGTATGGAGATGTCACAATGGTGGCGTGGTTGTCTTGTGATATCTAAAATCCACTTGGGGACGCATTGAAGGCAGCACCCTCCTCCATGCTTGTGTGGGGATAATGGCACTGGGCTGTGTGCTCATCCTGACCTCCCCCAGATGGGCATTTTAGTATAAATAGATAGGGGGATTACTGCTGACATGTATTTATATAGCTTGTTACTGAGTTTTTAAACCTTGATTGCAAAGTTTAGGTATGATCTGTATTTTTTTTAGGTTTAAGGCATTGAAAAAATAAGGTTAAATAGGGTGAAAATGAAGCTCAAGGTGGCACACACAAAAAAAAACATGGCAGTCATAAGATGTCAAAATTCACAAGCAGTGGCTGGAATGGGGTTAATTTTAGGGAGCATCTAAAAGGGGGGAAGGGGTGTGTGATTATTTAATTAGATTACAATCAATGTGGTTCTTGCCCTGGTTTTAAAGGATACGATTCAGGGTAAACAAATGGGAGTTTGATTTATGAAGCAGTTAATACACATTGCGCCCTTCCTGATATTTTGCTCAACCTGGCTAATCTTTAGATCAGCAGTCACTGTAACCCGGATTTCACAACGCATCTCCCATTTTTAATCACGTTTATGCAACAACATGCACACACATCGCCTCCTTTCCATGACCGTGGGGAGGGGGGGGGGGGCACTTTTTATTCCCCATTTGTGATATAAAAGCGACCAGTCGCCCTTACTTACTATTGAGGAAAAGGAAGGCAGCAGGGTTTTAAAGAGATTGCACAAAAACACAGTGCTCAGCGCTAACAGCCACGCACAGCTCTCCGCCATGTTCCGACTTTAATCCTGGTCACAACATCATCACACACACGCACAATAGCAATTCACCAAACCCCACCCCTCGGGCCAATGAGGTGAGCGCGGGGAATGTAGTAGGAGAGAGTTGGGGGGAAAAAGACATCACAAAAAAACTCTGTTTCTTTTATTATTAATACTATTATTATATCCCAGCTTGTATTTCATAACCACGACGCTGGCTTAGGTGACTGTTCCTGTTATACCAGAGGAGGAAGGCTACCAGAGGAGGCGCCTTCCCGCCCCCCCAGTCAGAACGTTGAAGTATCAGCGATAGAACGTTGAGGATCACAGATAGAACGCTGGGGCATATGTTAAAACGGCGTGGAACGTGACGTTCCATCAACAATGACGAGCCGCGTCCAATCAGCGAGCGCTGTTGTATTTACCACCAGCGATTCAAACAAACGTGAAAAAAAAAAAAACCTCTTCATAGGGAGGGGAGAAAAAAAATACCCAAAGCCGATTTACTACCCCCCCCCTTATAATCAGTGTGGATACCAAACACAGAGGGAGGGGGGCACGCGAGATGAGTGACAGGCAGAGCTACCCAGACAGGTGCCCGTGTTATGATTTGAAAGGCGCTCTGTTACCTCGCTCAGCCAATCCCAGCTTGGGGAGGGCGGGGGGTAAGGGGGTCTCAGCTCCACCCCTCCGCCCCCCCCCCCCAGCAGGGTGAATAGATAAGAGGCGGAGGGATCCTATCCGGTTTAAACTAGTTCTGCCGCTCGCTTATTAACCGCTTGCAAGCGCTGTGCTGCGAGATATTCTTTGTGAGGACTCCATCTGCAGGAAGGAGACGGGCTGCAGACAAGAGGGATTTATTTATTTCCCTCTCTCTCTACACCCAGCGTCCATTAGTGTGGACAACAAGCCCGTGCAGAAGACCTGCAGCAGTTTGCAATCCCACTTAATATCTGGCTTGTTGTTATTTTTCTGGAGGGGGGCTGCGGAGATCTAAAAGCACAAAAACAAACCACCATGCCCAAGAGAAAGGTGAGAGGACAGGGGGAGACTGGCAAAGTGCATGGGGATGGATGTTCAAGGACGCGGGTAGTATGCTGGGGGGGGGGGGGGAGAGCTGCGGGGAGCTGCTCCTGTGTGCGGGGCACGGGTAATGCGTGGGGTTTTTTTGGGGTGGGGGTGAATTGGCACACGGATAGTTTTTGTTTTGCGGGGTTGGCACGGGTACTTTGTGTTTTGGGGGGGTTGGCACACGGCGTACAGTACTGGGGGGAGCTGCTCCTGTGTTTGGGAGGGGGGATTGGCACACGGGCAGTGCGTGTTGGGGGGGGGGGGGAGATTGGCACACGGTGTGTTGCACGCTCCGGCGCTCTCTTCCATGAACACAAGTTTTTAGCCGCGAAAAAAAAAAAGCGAGTTGGAAAGTGTCTCCTCCATTGTTCTCCCTAATGAGCGCTCCGCGGGTCGCAGCTCCGCCTCGCACTGTGCCCCCCTGCACCTTGCATTTGCACGTATACCTTATCTTATATTTATTTTATTCGCGCATTTGTTTAAAAAATTTTTTTTTTTTTTTTTTAATTTTTTTTTTGTGAGAAACCTTGGAAAAGGCTCCAAGTAACAAACACCCTGCAGCATGCACATGCATCACAGTGTTATTCCGCTGCAGGAATCTGCGCTTTCCTATATGTGCGCGTGTGTATTCAGCATGGTGTCACGCACTTCATTTTCCTGTGCTGCGCGCCTAAATGCCCCCATACCTTTACCCCGTGTGTATGTGTATATATAAATGTGTGTGTGTGTGTGTATATATGTATGTGTGCAGGGAGTTTTGGCAGTAGGGGGGGGGGCGCTGTCAGGTTGTTTATACGAGGAGTAATGGCGCGGGTTGGATGGGATGCGGCGCTGCTTCTCCTTCCTCAGCCAGCCCTGCTCTCCCCGCGGCGGCGGGTTCTCCCCTCCTGTCTCTTGCTCGCAGTGGTTAGCGCGGGAGGGGGGGGGGGGCAGCCACGGCGTTCTAGAACGTTCCGGATCCCTCTCAGCCAATGGACGAGCGAGGTAGAGCTTGGAGGATTGTGACGTCACAATCCATTGGGTCCCCCCCTGTGCTTGCCAGTGACCCTGCTTGGTAGAGCTCTTCTCCCCGCAGATAGGGCACGGCGCACACGTAGGGGGAGGGGTTTGCGCCGCTGCCTGTGGCTTGAGCTCTTGTAAAGCTGCCTTAATAAACAATATCCCCCCCCCTCTCCCTCAACTCCCAGTTGATTTTACCATGCAGGGAGCTGTGGCTTCCTAGTGAGGCACAGCACGCTTAGCGCCCTCTGCTGGCTCCATGTCCACGGAGGACGTGCCACCTGTTGCAGGGAGACTTGTGCAGTACCTGGGACTGGCCCATTCTCAGGTCTGACATGGGACATACATACTCCTAGCAGTTAATTTGGGGATGTTCTGTGACTGAGCCCATCTGGCATTAGACTCGCATTTCTAGCTTTGGAGCGACTATAACAAAATATGCTCTTCTGTTTGCATTTGTAGGTCAATGCTGCTGATGTCGCCGATATCAAGGATGAGGTAAGACTTATTTATGCAGATATAGATATATCTTTATTTTTTCAAACTTTTGTTTGTACTATTTGACTAATTTCATTTCTTTCCCTCCCTTAAGCCCAAGAGGAGATCGGCACGGTTGTCGGCTGTAAGTATGAGACGGCTAGTCTAGTCTATATTGGCACATCTCATATGACTTGTGCTTTTACATGAAACCGGATAGTCTTGGTAATGTTCATCGTGGTACCCTGTTTTATACATTACCGTTACTTTTGTGTAACTGCTACAGTCAGGTGTTTGTCATCTGTCTTCCAGAAACCAACCCCAAAGGCCGAACCAAAGCCTAAAAAGGAAAAAGCAGTGGTAGTAGTAAAGGTAAGTTATTACACACTGATATTTTTATGCACACCATTGCTAATGCAGGATTATTGTAATATTACACAATAGATTAACATTTATTAACACCATTGCAGTCAGAAGTGCCACAACAAGATGCTAGTTGTGATCAGTAACTGGTTCCACCAATTTTAAAGGTGTTAAGCGAAAGAAGCAGAGTGCTTTTGCGGTGGTAAGAGTAGGTCTGTTAGAACGCAGAGCGCACAGATATGACAGTGTGAACTCCTTCAAACTATAGCTGCTCGTGTAGCAGAACATGGCTAAGTCTGACTGCACTTTGGCCCGTGGCTGATATTGCTCTATATGCATAATAAGTTGTATCAGGCAGCAAATCTTGCTTAGCAGTGTGTGGTGGGGTTAAAATCCGGCACAGGAGTAAAACTAACACCTGTAACATTTAAACCACTGGAATGTCATTTTCCCAGTGGTTGGCATTCAACATGCTCAGTTATGGGTTATAAAAAGATGCAATGTCTGATCTATTACCGGGACTTCTCTGTGCAGGCCAAGTCCGAGGACAAAAAGGTCCCGGCAAAGGGAAAGAAAGGAGCAAAAGGCAAACAGACCGAGGAAGCTAACAAAGAGGAAACCAATGAGGACCTGCCATCTGAAAACGGAGAAACGAAATGTGATGAGGTGTGTAGCCACTACTTGCCCTTAATTCCGAGCCTATTTGCCATTACTCTTGGGACTCTTTCTTTGCTTTCCCCTTGATTAATATTAACAGCCAGGTACTCCTTTGTTTTGTGTACTTACCCAGACGGAGTCGTGGCTCTTGATTTTTTTTTTTTTTTTTTTTAAGTCGCCCTACCCTTTAAAGGGGGGGGGGGGGGTTTAATCGGTAAGCATTTGATCGCAGCCTCGTTGCTGTCATGTATATGATTTCTTGTCTAAGCTATAGGTGCTGCAATGGGAGGCTGACTTCAATGGGCTTAAACAACATTTTGGCGTTTCTGCTATTTGGTGGACAAGTCAAAGAACATCAGCCCATATATATATATCTGGGCGTTGGGCCCTTTTCTAACAGACCAGAGCTGTACAGCGCTTGTGATAAGAATGACTTGTCATAATGCAGATAGTTTAAGATAAAACAATGAAGTACTAATTTGGTTGTCTGCCAAATGTTAAGCTTAATCCATGGTGGTGTACATTTTGATTGGGGGGGTAAATGGAGTAATCCTACGTTAAATGGCAGCTTACTTTGCCGTGCAGAAGCATTGTCTGCTTGTACTTGGCAGGCTGCTAAGCCCTAAAACCGGTCCTATTCAACAATACTAATGTATTGAACCCAATGTTTGTTTGTTTTTTGTCCTTTTTTCTAGGCCCCAACTTCTGATGGTGGAGACAAGGAATCAAAGTCTGAATAACCTACATCTTGTACCAAGTCTTTTATCAGTGGTTCCTGTACCTCCCTTGTACAATTCAGAGGAATATTTTTATCAGCTATTTTGTAAATGCAAGTTTTTTAGTAGTTTAATTCTAGACAACCCGTTTTTAAAATAGGAGGGAATCCCACCGTGTCCCATTATAAACGTTTTCTTTTCTTTTGTGTTTACACACATTTGGATAATGTATGTCTTTTTACGTTTGCTTCCTTTTTTTTTTTATTAAAAAGGATGGAAATCGTGTACCATAGTCGGCTGTCTAAGAATATGAAATGCATTAATAACTGTGGTAGGTTGAAGTCTTGCGCAGACTTTTAATTCCATAGCCTGTGACCAAGACAGTGGTTTTTAGATTCACCCTTTGTGACAGCTCGCCATTGCTCTTAATGCAGGCATCTGACATCAATGGGGTTGATGACAAAAGCTGGTATTCAGAATGTCACATTTTAAAATGTCTTAACATTTTAATTGTTCTCTGTACCCATATATTGTCTTGCGTACAATTTGCATCTTAATAAAACTCCCCTGGTGATGGATTTCCCTCTAAGAATTGTGTACTGTCTGTGAAGATGTTATCAACTTATTTTTTTTTTTTTTTTTTTCGGTAGTGGTATTTTATTTTCAGTAACTTTGTAAAAGTGCTGTGAATCTTTTTGGGAAAATTCCTTGAGTGTTTAGTGAGTGTGATGTGCATTACTGAGAAGTGGCGCTTTTTTCTGCTCGGCAGAACAGAGATGAGACAATTTTGTATCGAAGGTGCTGGTACGACGCGAGTGCAAGATCATTTTCTGAGGCAACTTTGTCGTTTTGAACTTCACGCTGAGAAAGTCGCTAGAATAATGGATTCCAAGGATTTCAACTACATGTTTTTATTTTTCCTAGATTTCCACTCTACTAGAGTTTAAAAGAGAAAAAATGTACAGATTGTTCATAGTGTCTGTGTTACTGATCACCAAGCAAACCAATAAAACCTGGTTTAAAAAAAAAATGACCTAGTTTGACTAATTGTGCACGTGTGGCTGCTTTGTTTTTTGTGTATGTAATAATTGCACACATGGGAAACTTAATCCAACAAAATGCAAATACACAGTATATGGCTAATGTCTGGTAAATGCATGTGTCTAACACAGCGGTGCTTAAAGTAGGGGGGCGCGGTGGTTGCAGAGGCCCAGCGCTCTTCCCTGGAGCATTTAGATTAAATGCCGGGGTGTCGCGCAACTCTTAACTTACCTTGACTCTGCTGGTGTCACTTGTCTCCATGGCGTCGCGGGGTCATGTCACCCGCAGCGTCGTTTGATATCGCATGACCCGCAAAGTCATTTGACGCCTCGTTGCCATCAAATGACGCTGCGGGTGACATGACACCGTGGCGTCATTTGATGCTGCATCAAGGTAAGGGGGACACGAGCTGCAGAGGAAAGGCGGCAGGGGTGCAGCTGCAAGTTTGTGCTCCAGGTTTAACACACCTGCAAAGACTTGAAGGTGTATGCATGTTTCAGCCTTGTACTGAGGGACTGTTAAAATGATAGTGTGTGTATTACTCGCACATCTTTATGTTCCTCTCTCCTAATTGGTTACAACACCCTCTCCCTTTTGTATGGACATGTGATAGTAAAGTATGTCTTGTAGCCAAGCAACATTACAAATGCTGAATGGACTTGGCCGTGAGAATTGGATTGAGCACTTTAATAACCACTCTGCAACTGGTGATACATTTGAAATACTCTACACTTCAGTGCTAACCTTCCCTCACAGGCCTGATTTTACCCATTTACTCTTTCAAACTACTAATTCCTACACTCCCCCCCCCCCCCCCCCCCCTGCATTTTTTTCATTTGCAGATTCTTGTTCCCTTTGTTTTGTTTTTGTAAGCGTTTCTACCTTCCCCACTCTACTATCCACAATGCTTCATCTCCCCTTTGCCTGTACACTACACCGCTACATACCTCTGTCCCAGCTACTAATGCACTATGTTAAAACACAGACAAATCTACATTTTTCTCACTACTTGCTGCTGTGGTTCTCTCCTACACTTGTTAACCCATCTAAATGATTTCCTTTTCTCACTTTCCTTCTGTGTGCTCTGGCTGTACAAAACCTCTGGTGTGCTCCCTTGTTATTTCTTTGCTCTAACAAACTACTTTTTGCAATATCCGGCTGCTGACTCCTATGGTGGTCTCGCACTGCACATGGGTAGGGCAGATTGGAGAGGTCTCCAGCCGCTGCTGATAGGGCAGAGCTATGCCGCCTCCTGTTTTCTCTGAGGTTCATGCTATTCTGCGCTCGGCATGTGGCTGTCATCTCTACCGTCTATCCTTTTACTGAGGGACTTGACATATTGATAATCCCTTAAGGGTTGTGCAAAGTTTTCCCACTGTGGCTCTGGCATTGATGCCACGGGATCATGTGGTGTCATTTGATGCTGGGTTTCCATGGCGTCGGCGAAGATAAGGTGGGAGAATGGTTGAGGCCTCGTGCAGTCCCCAGGTATTTAATTTAAATGGGAAACAAGAAAAAAGCGCAAAACGCAAATGGTGAAGTATATCAAAATATTTTTTTTAAGTAATAAAAAGGCGAGTATTCTGCGTACATCAAAGATCTAGAACATTTGCATTTACGTACATCAAAGATCTAGAACATTTGCATTTACGTGTATCAATACACGAAATTACCACACAGCAATCATCAGGGTGGAGTTAGGAGGATGTCTGCCTGGTGAGTTGTCTCCTGCAGTTTCCAGATGTCATCTGGGTCTTTAACGGCAACCTGCATCCAGACCGTCCGAGGAATGAAGATGGTAAAACCACTTGATCGTCTGTCCCGTAATGCACACTGTGTGTAGTCCAAGGAAAGTTCCTGTAGTCATCAGCCAGTTAGTTGGTAACGCGAGCACACAGAGAAGTGTTCACACCACAGTCAATCTGACCGGCACTTGGCAATGACGGCCCGCCTCGGTGTTCGCGCATCAGTTTGACGTCACACGGGAAGGGCGCATCTTACACAGTACGCACCCGAGCGGTGTAACTAGGGGCTAATTGCACAGGAAAAATGCCTAACTCCTCCCTTATACACAATACTGGTAAGAATCCGGATTATATTTTGTTTTATTGTGGTACCTTTAACACCTTTCTTACCAGTATTGTGTATAAGGGAGGAGTTAGGCATTTTTCCTGTGCCATTAGCCCCTAGTTACACCGCTCGGGTGCGTACTGTGTAAGATGCGCCCTTCCCGTGTGACGTCATACTGATGCGTGAACACCGAGGCGGGCCGTCATTGCCAAGTGCCGGTCAGATTGACTGTGGTGTGAACACTTCTCTGTGTGCTCGCGTTACCAACTAACTGGCTGATCAACTAGAGGAACTTTCCATGGACTACACACACAGTGCATTACGGGACAGACAATCAAGTGGTTTTACCATCTTCATTCCTCGGACGGTCTGGATGCTCGATGCAGGTTGCTGTTACCGTTAAAGACCCAGATGACATCTGGAAACTGCGGGAGACAACTCACCAGACAGACATCCTCCTAACTCTCCACCCTGATTGCTGTGTGGTAATTTTGTGTATTGATACACGTAAATGCGAATGTTCTAGATCTTTGATGTACGCAGAATACTCGCCTTTTTATTACTTAAAAGAAATATTTTGATATACTTCACCATTTGCGTTTTGCACTTTTTTCTTGTTTCCTATTTCTAGTTCGTGGGAGTGCCGAGCCACTCTTTAATTATAGCAGCATATGCCAACACCAACGGTTTTGTATGGTTTATATACATTTTTCACTTCCACAGTAGGGTTGTGCCTTATATCATTTGTTCAGTGTAACAACGATTTATAAGGATCAGTATTTTATGTGTTTCACTATTAGACATTGTCTTTTACACAATTGAGTTGTTTTTTGGGTTGTGCACTTATTTTTTGTCTAATTTAAATGCCCTGGAGAGTGCGGGACCTCTTAACGGCCACGCACCCCTGCCTTAGTCTCCAGGGCATCTCTAACCTCTCCAAATGGACCGATTTCAGTACAAATAAGGATGGTCACTAGAACTGGTCTTGATACTGTGGCACAAAGGTGTGGGGGGGGGGAAAGCAGATGGGGGTGCAGCTCAGTTTATGCACCCCTGCTTTTAACCCATGGTCTTTACTAAGCGGAATGGGACATAACACCGCTGCTGCTAAGAAGTGCGTTAGCGTTTATTAATATTAAGGGTTCACTTTAGGGGATTTAGGGCAAGGGGATAAGCATGGAAGGTTAGGGGCTTACCTTTGCAGAAAAACTGGCTGCAGCAAGATGCCAGCGGATAACTGTCCGAGATCGTTGGCTATGTACACAAACGCGCTACCTTTGCACTCGCTTCTCTGAAGGCCGGTGGAAGAAATCTCGCACTCATTCTGAATTTCTACACTACATATCTTCTGTTTTAACTTTGCTCGCTCGAAGTTCAAACATTAATTCTCACTCAACAGTCAAATCCAATCCACGCCATCTTCTCTCTCTGACTCCCTCCTCCGGCCTTCTCCCACTTCCCATCCTTTGTCGACCCCTTTAACGTCAAGGTGAATGCAGCCCGCAATGAAATTGCTTCTGTCCCTTCCCCCTCCTCTCGGCTTTATACCTCCTTACGCTCTGGCCTCCTTTTCTCCTGTTGCAGAGCTAGACGTTTCTAAGCTGATTTTCTCTTCTTTACCGCATACCTTCCCTTCACACCTTATCTGGACTCTTGCTCCTGTCTTAATTCCGACTCTGACCCTTCGTGTCCTTTGCTACGGTCTCCTTATCCTTTAAGCATGCTGTTGTCAAAGACAACCTAGACCCTACATGCCTTACTAATTACCACACCATATCTTTCTTGCCTTGTGTCTCCAAACTGCTAGAAGGTCTCATGTTTTGTATGATCAACTTTCTTAATTTCCATGCCCTCCTGCACCCTTTACAATCTGGCTTTTGTAAAGTTCACTCAACGGAGACTGTCTTCACTAAAGTAGCCAATTCTCTCCATTTAGCACAATCGCAAGGTACTTTTCCCCTACATATCCTACTCGATCTCTCTGTTGATCATTCTTCTTCATATTCTATACTCTTGATATCCGTAACCAAGCTCTATACTGGTTCTCATCATACTTCACCCATTGCATTTTTTTCTGTGCCTGTTGCTAACTTGTCCTGTTCATCTGTTGGTTTACCTCGGGGCTCTGTTCTTGGATCTCTCCTTTTCTCTCTACACACGATTACTTAGTGACCCCAGCAACTCTTTTGGCTTTAAGTATCATCTCTATGCAGATATATCTATCCACCCTTCCCCTCACATCTGCAGTCCAGTCCCAAGTCTCTGAATGCCTTCTGGCTATATCCTCATGGATGGTGTTCCCCTGCCTTAAACTTAATATGTATGAAACTGAGCTCCTCATATTTCCACCTGCACCTGACCTAATATCCTCTCTTTCCACCACAGTAAACTGTACTACCATCTATCGTGTCAGCAAAGCACAATGCCTAGAAGTGGCGTTTGACTCCTCCATTTCTACTCCATTCCTCCTCTGTAACATTGCCAAGATCCGCTTTTTCCTGTGTCAGTCTACTGCGAAAACTTTAATGCATGCCCGCATATTTTTCTTTTCTCTGGATTATTGTAATATTCTGCCTCACAGCTTTCTCCATTGCAATCTATCCAAAATTCTCCTGCTAGAATCATTTCAACCAGAATAGTCCCTGCTTGTCTCCTTAAATCCCTCTCCTGGCTTCCCATCATGTTTCGGATCACCAACTTACCTTTCTCTGCTCCTCCAAACCTATCAGCTTTGATTTCTCATTATGTCTCTGAGACACATATACCGTATTTCCTCGATTGTAAGACGCACCATCTATTTGGCCCTTACAATTGAGGAAAATTACTTTTTCACTTACCATGGAGAGGTCCCATGGCAGCAGAGGAAGAAGCGGGCGGTGGCGGCAGGAGAGGTCCCACGTCTGCAGATGGTTGAAGATGGACAGCGGCCGGGAGTGTGGCGGCAGGACAGGTCCCAAGTCTGCAGGTGAATGAAGATAAAAAGACAGTGGGCGAGCGGGCGGTGGTGGTGCGGCAGCAGGAGAGCTGAGCAGGAGCAGAGCGGCACAGGGGAACGGCTTGGGAGGTGTACACTGTAAGTTGACCAGTGTCTGACTTCCGGTTACAGTGTGCACCTCCCAAGCCGTTTCCTTATGCTGCTCTGCTCTGCCGCCGCACGCCCGCCGTCTACTTTTCTTCACTCACCTGAAGACTTGGGACCTGTCCTGTCCCACACCCGCCGCACTCCCTCCGCTGACATGGGACCTCCCCATGAAACATGGTAAGTGAAAAGAGGGGTTTAGTACTATAGACACTTTTTATTATTATTTTTTTAATACATCGATTCTAAGACGCACCCCGATTTCAGACATGTGAAAATCGTAAAAAAGGTGTATCTTAGAATTGAGGAAATAGGGTCTATTAGAAGAGAGAAAAAAGAGTTGCGTGCTACATAGCATAAATCTGTGTTATTATCGTATGAGGTTTACAATTAGCACACTCACAAGTCTAGCAAGATCATGCGCATTTGAGAGATAACAGAGCACTCATCTGCAGCAAACTTCTATAGTCCCAATGGAGGGCTGGCACCCCATTTGGTGTTACGGGGTCCACGGCTCAAACAATAAATGCACGCCGTCCGGGAAGATAGTAGATACAAAGTGTGTGTGTGTGTGTGTGTGTGTGTGTATATACACACACACATCTCTAAACGGAAGGCACGCCATACTTGCAAAACGTCATTCTTTATTCCTCGATGTTTCAGCTCCCAACCACCTAAGTACACCCTGAGACCTTATATACATGCCTATACACCACCCAAAAAAGGGGGGAAACAGTTAAAAAATGGGCACACAAAATATGCTAATGAGGAGTGATGTCATAGGTCTGACCTCTCTGACCACCAGTGTATACACACACACACACCTCTGTATCTCCCAAACACCTAAAATAAAAGCAAGTTATTAACTAATCAATGATTGAATACTGAAGTTGAAATACTGTTGCAAAAAAATATATACGTACTGCCACTATCGTGCAATCATCACTCATCAGATTGCTAGTACATTCCTATGGGGATTTCAGCTGTGGATTAAAACAATTGTTGCTTAGCAAAATATAGTTACATAGTAGATGAGGTTGAAAAAAGACATTCGTCCATCAAGTTTAACCTGTGCTAAATTTAGACAACAGATACTTTATCCTATATCTATACTTACTTATTGAAGGCAAACAAAAAATAACAGTGTTATATTATCTAATGATATCTCATAAGGGGAAAAATAAATTCCTTCCTGACTCCAAGAATTGGCAATCAGATTACTCCCTGGATCAACATTCTTCCCATGTTTTTTTATTTGGTATATCCCTGTATACCTTTCCTTTCTAAAAAGATGTACAATCTTTTTTTTTTTTTTTTTTAAACAAATCTGCCCTTACTGTAAAGAACCCTTTCCTTTGTTGCTGGTGAAATCTCCTTTCCTCCGACCTTAAGGGATGCCCCCGAGTCCTTCGTACTTCCCTTGGGATGAATAGTTCTTTTGAAAGCTCCCTGTACTGTCCCCGAATATATTTGTATATAGTTATTATATCCCCTCTTAGACGCTTCTTTTCTAATGTAAATAAATCTATTTTAGCTAGCCTCTCCTCGCAAGTTAGATTGTCCATCCCCTTTATTAATTTGGTGGCTCTTCTCTGCACTCTCTCTAGTTCCATAATGTCTTTTCTAAGGCGTGGCGCCCAAAATTGTACTCCATATTCAAGGTGTGGTCTTACTAATGCTTTGTAAAGAGGCATAATTATGTTTACTTCCCTTCCATCCATTGTCCGTTTAATGCAAGATAAGATTTTGTTTGCCTTTGCAGCTACTGCATGACTTTGGGCACTATTGCTAAGTTTGTTATATAAAAACACACCTAAATCCTTCTCCATCAAGGATTCCCCCAATTTATCTCAATTTAATTTGTAAGTCGTCTGTTTATTCTTGCTTCCCAAATGCATAACCTTACATTTATCTGTATTAAACCTCATCTGCCATTTACCTGCCCAAGTTTCCAGTCTCTCCAAGTCCTTCTGGAGAGAAATTACATACTGCTCTGATTCTACTACCTTACCTTACACAATTTAGTATCATCAGCAAAGATGGAAACTTTGCTCTCGATGCCAACCTTAAGGTAATTAATAAACAGGTTAAAAAGCAGGGGTCCCAGTACCGATCCCTGAGGTACTTCACTCACGACCTTAGCCCAACCTGAAAAAGTTCCATTTAGGACAACCATCTGTTTTTTTATCCTTCAACCAGTTTTCAATCCAGGTGCATATATTTTTACTGAGTCCAATTTGATTTATTTTGTACACCAACCTTGTGTGGAACCGTATCAAAAGCCTTTGCAAAATCTAAGTAGACCACATCAACTGCCTTACCCTGGTCTAATTTCCTACCTACCTCCCCAAAGAAACAAATAAGGTTAGTTTGGCATGATCTATCCCTCATAAATCCATGCTGACTTTTACTAATAATTTTGTTTTCCAAGTAGTTTCCCCACTATTGATGTTAGCCTTACAGGTCTGTAATTCCCCGGTTGTAATCTATCTCCCTTTTTAAATAAAGGCACCACATCTATTTTACACCAATCTTGTGGTACTGAGCCTGTGGAAATTGAGTCCTTGAATATTAAATGTAATGGTTTGGCCATTACTGAACTTAACTCTTTGGGAACTCTTGGATGTATGCCATCGGGGCCAGGTACCTTATTTACTTTATTTTTTTCAAGCTGCCTATGAACTTCTTCCTCAGTTAACCAATTGTTTATTAATATGGTGGTTGTGGCTTCCTCCTGCGGCACTACAATTGAAATAGATTCTTCCCTAGTAAACACAGAGCAAAGAATTTGTTTAATATCTGTGCTTTTTCCTTATCTCCAAAAATCTGCCTGCCCATCTCACACTGAAAGGGTCCTATATTTTCTTTTCTCATTTTTTTGTTATTAAGGTACTTAAAGAACTTTTTAGGGTTGATCTTACTTTCTATTGCAATCCTTTTTTCATTATCCATTTTTGCTAATTTGATTGCCCTTTTGCAATTTTTGTTACATTCCTTATAATTCTGATACGATGCCTCTGTCCCTTCTGACTTAAAGAATCTAAACTCCTGCCTCTTCTTTTCCATTTCCTCCCCTACCTGTTTATTTAGCCACATTGGTTTTGATGTATTTATTTTATACTTATAACCCAAGGGTATACACTGATGAGTGTGCTTTTCCAACAATGTTTTAAAGACTGCCCATTTATCTTCTACATTTTCCCTGCAAAACATCAGCCCAATGTATTACTTGTAGATTAGTCCTCAGTTTATTAAAATCTGCCTTTGTAAAGTTTAAGGTCTTTGTTGAACCCAAGTAATCTGTTTTTTGACCATTTATTGCAAATGAGACCATGTTATGATCACAGTTACCCAAATGTTCATCAAACATCTTCCCTTATAATAGGTTTTAGATCCGGTTTAATATATAAGCATACTCCTCCTCCTCTTCACTTTTGCTCGATCCTTCCAAAAAAGGGAATAACCCTCTAAATTAACTGTCCAATCATGAGTTTCATCCCACCATGTTTCAGTAATGCCTATGATATCATACTGCTCCCTTGCAGCTATTAATTCAAGCCCCCCCATTTTATCTGTCAGGCTTCTTGCATTAGCAAGCATGCATTTAAGTTTTTTTTCAGCCTGTACTATTATCTTCTCCTTCCTTTGTGCGCCCACTTGGTTTAGTCTTTAGATTGTCTGTATTTACTATGAGTGTTTCACTGCTTGTCAAACTAGCACTTGCCCCCATTCTACCTCCATAACCCCTTGTTTCCTCATCTACTCTATTTAGTTCGTTATCTGTTTCATTCCCTTCTCCCCTCCATCCTAGTTTAGCATTTCCTCCAACCTGTATGTCTCTTACTTTAGTTATCATAAATCTATAATTTCATGTATTAAAAATGATACTATTTAACTAGCATACCAGTACTACAGTAAATGTATTAGATTAAAGCCAGTCGGTATTTAATCCGTCAGTATGCCTATGTACATTTTATTTAATTTACAAACCACTGTGAAGTTTCACTGACATCGCGTGTGCTTGCCACCCCCCCCCCTTTTTTTTATAATACATTTGTTTCCGCAAGGGTATCTCTTGCCTTTCCCATTGATTGATCGGACGTCTGCAAATGAGAGCTAAGCCCAGCAGTTTGGATTTGTTTTTATCTAAAGACTAAAGTGGACCAAGGACCCTCCTCTTCTGCCAATTTGGGATATCAATTCTGCCTAAATTCTATATCGACTCTATAAGTGCAGACCATTACAGCAGGACCTTGTTTTATCATTTACAGAATACACTATGTTCTGTTTCTATCTCTCCTTTGCGCTTTAGCTTTGTTTATCCCAATACGCCAAGGGATGGTGTACAACTCAACACTTAAGTATCCAAGGTACTCCACACTTAAGTATCCAAGGTATAATTCCTAGCAGTTCTGAAATGATTTAGTGACTGAGCGGTGCTGCACGTATCTGGTAACAGGATGCACCCGTCAACTGGGTATATTCATCAAACAAGGGCTACTGAAGAACAGTCCAAGATAACAGACCTTCCAAAGTCTCATTATGTCAAATGTTAGAGTGTAACGGAAATAACTAAAGTGCTCTCCCAATAGTAAATGGACGTAAAAGTAAACGGTTGTGATACTACCGTAATCTTGGACTCCTACATGCTCCCTGGTAGTAGTGCACCAAGTCGAGCACAATGTAGCAAGAAAATCTACTAATGAGCTCCAGGAAACCTTCTTGGCCATGACTCAGTGAGTTATATATGAATAAGGCGGAGCATAGTGGAGTTAACAACAGCCTAATGATGGAGGAGGTTCTTTTTGTTTTGTCCATGGATCGTATCCGTTTTATGTAGTCTAAATAAAAGTTTTTTTTACCACTACTCACTAGTGAGTTACTGTGCCTTAAGGAGCGGCAGACTTTTTTTGATCCCTCCCTTGTTGCTACGTCGAGCACAATGTCTGCTGCTCAACCCCAAGGGTCTTACCGGGACCCCCAAACAGAAGCAAGAGATGGAAAGATATAAGAGGAGCGCAGATGCAATTTGAACAGATATAAAGACAATAAATGGTTGGTTAAAACAACCACTATAAACACTGAGATCCGCACCTGTACTGAAATAGCTACAGTCAATGCATTTCCTAAGGGGTGAATCGCAAGGTTGGGATAGTGACACATGAATATGCTATGTGAATAAAAATTACTTACACGGCCATGTGTAAATAAACAATGCTTAAATGGTATATTTTCTTATTCCTATTGATTGGAACTTCTGTGTGGTCTCCAGCTGGGTGGTTCTTCAGATGCAGAGTCTCAGTGCACCCCATCACAGGAGAGTCCCCAAGATCAATAGGCAAACATGGAGAGTGCATTGCAATAAAATCACAAGTATTTATTAAGCAATAAACATACACACTCACATGTAAGTACTCATCAGCGGTCACGGCAGAGTCCGTGTTCTCTGCACCACATGAAGGTCCTTGCTACCACGTCCGGTCTACAGCTTGGAACACTGCTGGAACGCAGGCGAAATGGACCGCTACGGTGGCCGCCGAGATACAGAATGGTCATGCAAAAAGAGCAACGCGTTTCGCCGAGTGGTCGGCTTCCTCAGGCTCGATGTCATTGTGCCTGAGGAAGACGACCACTCTGCAAAACGCGTTGTTCTTTTTGCATGTAGTGATGGATACCTGCCGGGTGCTCCAGCATGGTTGAAGGGCATTCATCCCAATGCTGATAGCAGGTGATCCATAGCTAGAAAGTGTTTAACAACGGGTTGGTCAGATTGATCTATGCATAATGCCACTCTGATGCTGGATCTATGAACTGCCATTCATTACTTTAATTGTCACTGGGTTTTCCACACATGGCACAGGCCACATGGACCCTTAATCAGATATACCACATTGATTGACATACATGTAAGTTAATCTGATAGTGATTTGCTGAATGTGGATGTGTGAACTGGCCGCCAATAATCAGACTATTGCATGTCACGCTATATAGCAAAGCGGTTTGCAATAAAGGGTTGCACGTCAGTCATATATATAGCAACTGGGTCAGTGAGAATCAGGAAACCCTGGAGGTGCTTGCCCCTGCTCTGACCAAATAGGAGATGTGTCTTGAATGATTTACCCAGGAGTTGTCACTGGATATAAGTGGGCAGCATTTCTTAATCCTTCTCTTAAAGCCTTTTGACAATGTACTGGTTGACAACATACACAAACGAACAACACAGTCCAAATATCAGTGCGACTGAAACTTGAACAGGTTAAAGATGAAACATTCTTTCTTCTTAATGTCCCTTAGTGTGAGCCATTCAATACATTCATTGGAGTATAGAATCAAGTCCTTGTGCAAGCTCTTTAAGCACTCCGAATGCTATATGCACAATATGCAGCAGTTGCCACAAAATAACTCATATAATAGTAGTAGCCATAGAGTAAGGCATGAATCTCAGAGTGGGATTTATGGTGTAATTGGGAAAGAAACAGCCCATGGGGCAAATCAAACCTTTTAACCACCACACTCAATGAGAAACTACTTAGAGTATAGTGGCAGCAGTAATGTAGATAGCACAGGATGAAAACTCCATAGGGTGACTCACGGTTTGATGAAGTAAAGGCTCCACAGGTGTGCATCCAGCGTGGAAGTGTGTAGCAGTAGTAGAATCCTCACAAGAGGGATGTGTGGAGCATAGCAGGCAGGGAAAAATGGGATACGGCACACCCAAAATTAGTAAAAAAAAACAAAACAATTTATTTGGGGATAGATAAGGGAGACATCAAAAAACTGAATTAAAATATAAGAGGGTCTCTATATTTTGTTCAGCTTGACACATTTCCTGTAAAAAATACAGCTTGACATATTTCCCTTTCTTTCCTCACCAGATGTAAGCAACTTGCTAATGAAATACCTTTACTACATCCATTTTTTATTAGATAGTCGTTTCTACCCTAACGCAGGGGTGGGTCACACCAGTCCTCAATGGCCACCAACAGGTCAGGTTTTCAGGATATCCCTGCTTCAGCACAGGGATAGCTGTCATATCCTGAAAACCTGACCCGTTGGAGGGTCTTGAGCAGGGGCGGATTTCCTATAAGGCTGAGAAGGCTGTAGCCTAGAGCAGCAATTTTTGGGGGAGGCAATTAGTTTGTGAGTGTGTGCCTCACTTTTTCCGTAGCAGGCCCTCTCCTGTAGCAACGCGACACCAGCTGATGCCTCATGGCCATGACAACATGGCGTCACATGCTGCCATGACGTCTGTTGCTATGACAACATGGCGTCACGCGACGCCACTGTAACGGGTGCTCACCACAAACAGGACAGAACCGTGAGGCTGAAGTGGGGATTTGAGTATTCACCAACCTGCAGCCGTGAGACTGCATCCGGTGTGCAGAGTTGTAGTCATGTGGCCGGGTCAGGGTAGGAGAAGTAGAATAGTATGATACTCACCGTGGTCTAGGGTTGGAGAGGTAGAATGGTCGTTGTGCGTAGCTGAGGTCCAGGAGTAGAGAGGGTGGGGGTCCAGGTACAAGCCGAGGTCGAGGATAGGAGAAGGCAAGGGTCCAGTTACAAGCCGAGGTCGAGGATAGGAGAAGGCAGGAGTCCAGGTACAAGCCGAGGTCGAGGATAGGAGAAGGCAAGGGTCCAGGTACAAGCCGAGGTCGAGGATAGGAGAAGGCGGGGTCCAGGAAGAAGCCGAGGTTGAGGGTACTAAGAGACAAGACAGGTTAAGCAGGATTGCACAAGGCAAAGTAGGACACAGCAGGCTGGGTGCTTCTGGGTAGCACTTCGTCGCAGGTATGAACTACTATGCTCAGCCGATTTGGAGCAGGAATCAGTGAGCATATAAAGGGCTGTAAGCCAATCAGAGGAAAGGCTGCAAGTGGTGCTTTCATCCGCCCATTCGATCGTCAGGAGGCGGAGTGAGTACCGCAGGTGAGGAGGGTGAAATGATATCCTGCTGTCAGATTTTAACTCCTTGTAGAGTCCTTTTACCTGACAGCAGAAGAACAACGCCTACGCAGAATCCTGTTAGGGTGAGGTGCGTCACCAGTGGTGTCACGGGGCACGTCATGGGAGCAGGATCTATGTGCCTAAGTGGCAAATCTTTCTAGGGCAACTGACGTCTCATCTGAAAATATTACATTGTCAAAAGTTTCCCCACTATCGATCCAAGCTTGCGCTTGCTGTACTCTCTTAATCTTGCTGGGCTCCGTTATCATTGGATACACTCTGTAATGACAGAATAGAATTGTACAGGTACTGTAAAATCGCACATGTGCATACTGAATAACAACACTATTGCATTATACAATATTGCAGCAAAACACTTTACTTGACACGTCTGTACTTCCAGCCCAATTCACGTCTCATTCTCCTGATGCTGGTCTCGGACATTGTCAGGTTATGGTCCTGCTACAGAACTTCTTTAACTGTGACAGCACAACGTTCATCATTTGAACTGCTGATCTCATCCAGAAATCACTTTGCCACCCTACAATCGTACCAAAATGTGAACGATTACAAGTGTGCATATGTATTTGTCACACGACTGAAGTTAAATATGACAATGGATAAACATTTTTTATTTCTACATAATTGTCACAAAAATTGTTACAAGAAACGAGGGAGAATGGGGAAGAGGGAGGTGGATGAGGGAGAAAGGAAGAAGAGGGGATGAGGGAGAAAGGAAGAAGAGGGGATGAGGGAGAAAGGAGGGAACAGAGCAATAATATTCTCATTCAATAATATACAGTTAGACTGTCTATACAGTACAGTACTTACTCTGTTCTGACCGAGCGAATCCTCTTTATAACTTTATTCTTTGCATGGGCATGATAGCAGACACAGCTATGAGTGACGTTGAGGCCCGAGATATTTAACCAGGCTTGGATATGGCTTATTTGTTGTCCTTTCAGTTACATATGCCGTATTCCCATGCTCATCTCTTTTGAAATAACTGTTCTGGGCATTGCTGCTTTTGAAAAGAAATGAAACGAAGCACAGTGAACGTACAGTAAAGCATGCACAGCATTTGTCATGTAACGTTAATGTTTACACACCCTCTTTTAACACCTATACCATCGAGTCGGGGATACAGCGCATTAAAGGTCAACCAAAATGGATCTCATCCACAATGGCTGATCTGTCCAGATATTGTGTTGTGCTTAATATTCTGACATGGATCAGTCCAGTTCTACACATGCAACAAGCGGCTAACTGCTGCTGTCCCTGAGAATAGAAAGAGAAATGCAGCAGCTGTCTGCGTGCCAAAGGCAAAGATGGCCAGAAAGCCTATGGTGCCTAAAGAAAAGGCACTAAAAGTTCCCAAAGCAAAACAACCTGGACCGGGCTTTTGCAGGAAGAAAATTGGAACGGTTATAAATAAAGACATTGAATGGATTCAAGCGAACGTTGCCGAACCAGACAACCCTCGGTCTACCCGAGCTGAAGATGAACAAAAAGTCCCCAGCACCACCATTGCACAGCCAGACGTCCACCTGACAACAGAAGCCGAACCAGATGTCCCCTGTTGCACTGATGCAAAATTAGACGGCCCTCTGACATCAGAAGACAAACAAGACATCCCCCGCCACACCAATGCACAACCTGACAGACCTCTGACAACAGAATCCGAACCTGATGTCCCCTTCCCCACCGATGCACAACCAGACAAACCTCTGACAACAGAAGCCAAACCAGATGTCCCCTGCCGCACTGATGCACAACCAGACAGCCCTCTGACAACTGAAGCAGAACAAGACTTCCCCTGTCCCACCGACGTCCCCCTCCGATCACCCAGCCTCTTAGAGAGAGAACACTATTCCACCCTCACACCTTTAGTCAGTCCGAGCTCTGTAGGTCGCATACTGGAATCTTTAAGTGACAACGGAAGAATTTGCAACACAACACAGCAATACAGGGAAAGAATGGAGGCCAAGTTGGATCAGCTTTTGGAGAGAATGGAGGGGATGGAGAGGGGCATGGGCAACATTGACAATGACATTGTCATTGCTGGGCTCTATTATTTTGTTTCTACCCTTCCCCCTGTATGTCCGACGCAGGAACAGGAGGGTGACCTGGAGGAACGCCATCCACCACCTGCACCTTCTTCTTCACCGGAATTGGCCTGCACTCCGCCAAGACAACGCACACCACCTGAGTCCTTGAATATTAAATGTAATGGTTTGGCCATTACTGAACTTAACTCTTTGGGAACTCTTGGATGTATGCCATCGGGGCCAGGTACCTTATTTACTTTAATTTTTTCAAGCTGCCTATGAACTTCTTCCTCAGTTAACCAATTGTTTATTAATATGGAGGTTGTGGCTTCCTCCTGCGGCACTACAATTGAAATAGATTCTTCCCTGGTAAACACAGAGGCAAAGATTTTTTTTAATACCTCTGCTTTTTCCTTATCTCCAAAAATCTGCCTGCCCATCTCACACTGAAAGGGTCCTATATTTTCTTTTCTCATTTTTTTGTTATTAAGGTACTTAAAGAACTTTTTAGGGTTGATCTTACTTTCTATTGCAATCCTTTTTTCATTATCCATTTTTGCTAATTTGATTGCCCTTTTGCAATTTTTGTTACATTCCTTATAATTCTGATACGATGCCTCCATCCTTTGTGACTTAAAGAATCTAAACTCCTGCCTCTTCTTTTCCATTTCCTCCCCTACCTGTTTATTTAGCCACATTGGTTTTGATGTATTTATTTTATACTTATAACCCAAGGGTATACACTGATGAGTGTGCTTTTCTAACAATGTTTTAAAGACTGCCCATTTATCTTCTACATTTTCCCTGCAAAACATCATCCCAATGTATTACTTGTAGATTAGTCCTCAGTTTATTAAAATCTGCCTTTTTAAAGTTTAAGGTCTTTGTTGAACCCAAGTAATCTGTTTTTTGACCATTTATTGCAAATGAGACCATGTTATGATCACTGTTACCCACATGTTCATCAAACATCTTCCCTTATAATAGGTTTTAGATCCGGTTTAATATATAAGCATACTCCTCCTCCTCTTCACTTTTGCTCGATCCTTCCAAAAAAGGGAATAACCCTCTAAATTAACTGCCCAGTCATGAGTTTCATTCCACCATGTTTCAGTAATGCCTATGATATCATACTGCCCCCTTGCAGCTATTAATTAAAGCTCCCCCATTTTATCTGTCAGGCTTCTTGCATTAGCAAGCATGCATTTAAGTTTTTTTTCAGCCTGTACTATTATCTTCTCCTTCCTTTGTGCGCCCACTTGGTTTAGTCTTTAGATTGTCTGTACTTACTATGAGTAAAAAGGGGGACGATAGACAGCACTCTGATGATGTTAAATTAATGCAATTGCAGGGTGCACGGAACCAAAGGGGACCCTTATTCCCCTGTATAATACTAACAAATCTCCGTAAGTACCAGCACTCACTGTCTAATGGCTAAATGATGAAAACAGTTGTAATGCAGAATAAATGATGAAAACAGTTGTAATGCAGAATAAACATTTAATAATAAAACAAACCAGAAATAAATCAAATGTGTTTGCAGAAACCAGTATCACAAATGGGCATGTCACAAAGTGAGGGGTGGGGGGGGGGGGGTAAAGGAAAAGAGGAAAAAAACATGAAACACAAGGAATATACACAAAAAATGGAGAACGGCAAGTATGCTAGGGGGGCAACGTTTCGAGGGACTACCTCTTCATCTGGCCCATTCCCCCTGGTCCAAAAGGTCCCAGAGGTACTTCCCTAAGCCTCCCTTCCCCTATAACTGGTCAAATCAGACACCCCTGAAAATAGATAGCACACATACAGTGTAGGCTAAATACAGCTAAACAGCTAATAGCAGGGAAGTAAGAATCCATTAAAGTCAATGCCAGTAGTTCAAAGAAGCACCAGGAGTCCACAACAGTCAATGTAAGATTAATGGAGTCCCTCAGCACTCCACACAAGCACAAGGAGCAGACCACAGGGTTTGATTACTGTCTTCATACAGGGTTTTGATTACTGTCTTCATTTGCTATTGCCATTAATCTTACATTGACTGTTGTGGACTCCTGGTGCTTCTTTGAACTACTGACATTGACTTTAGTGGATTCTTGCTGCCCTGCTATTAGCTGTTTAGCTGTATTTAGCCTACACTGTATGTTTGCTATCTATTTTCAGGGGTGTCTGATTTGATCGGTTATAGGGGAAGGGAAGCTTAGGGAAGTACCTCTGGGACCTTTTGGACCAGGGGGGATGGGCCAGATGAAGAGGTAGTCCCTCGAAACGTTGCCCCCCTAGCATACTTGCCGTTCTCCATTTTTTTGTGTATATTCCTTGTGTTTCATGTTTTTTTCCCCTTTTCCTTTCCCCTCCCCCACCCCCACCCCTACCCCTCACTTTGTGACATGCCCATTTGTGATACTGGTTTCTGCAAACACATTTGATTTATTTCTGGTTTGTTTTATTATTAAATGTTTATTCTGCATTACAACTGTTTTCATCATTTAGCCATTAGACAGCGAGTGCTGGTACTTACGGAGATTTGTTAGTATTTACTATGAGTGTTTCACTGCTTGTCAAACTAGCACTTGCCCCCATTCTACCTCCATAACACCTTGTTTCCTCATCTACTCAATTTAGTTCGTTATCTGTTTCATTCCCTTCTCCCCTCCATCCTAGTTTAAAATTTCCTCCAACCTGTATGTCTCTTACTTTAGTTATCATAAATCTATAATTTCATGTATTAAAAATGATACTATTTAACTAGCATACCAGTACTACAGTAAATGTATTAGATTAAAGCCAGTCGGTATTTAATCCGTCAGTATGCCTATGTACATTTTATTTAATTTACAAACCACTGTGAAGTTTCACTGACATCGCGTGTGCTTGCCACCCCCCCCCCCCCTTTTTTTTTTATAATACATTTGTTTCCGCGAGGGTATCTCTTGCCTTTCCCATTGCTTGATCGGACGTCTGCAAATGAGAGCAGTTTGGATTCGTTTTTATCTAAAGACTAAAGTGGACCAAGGATCCTCCTCTTCTGCCAGATTGGGATATCAATTCTGCCTAAATTCTATATCGACTCTATAAGTGCAGACCATTACAGCAGGACCTTGTTTTATCATTTACAGAATACACTATGTTCTGTTTCTATCTCTCCTTTGCGCTTTAGCTTTGTTTATCCCAATACACCAAGGGATGGTGTACAACTCAACACTTAAGTATCCAAGGTACTCCACACTTAAGTATCCAAGGTATAATTCCTAGCAGTTCTGAAATGATTTAGTGACTGAGCGGTGCTGCACGTATCTGGTAACAGGATGCACCCGTCAACTGGGTATATTCATCAAACAAGGGCTACTGAAGAACAGTCCAAGATAACAGACCTTCCAAAGTCTCATTATGTCAAATGTTAGAGTGTAACGGAAATAACTAAAGTGCTCTCCCAATAGTAAATGGACGTAAAAGTAAACGGTTGTGATACTACCGTAATCTTGGACTCCTACATGCTCCCTGGTAGTAGTGCACTACGTCGAGCACAATGTAGCAAGAAAATCTACTAATGAGCTCCAGGAAACCTTCTTGGCCGTGACTCAGTGAGTTATATATGAATAAGGCGGCGCATAGTGGAGTTAACAACAGCCTAATGATGGAGGAGGTTCTTTTTGTTTTGTCCATGGATCGTATCCGTTTTATGTAGTCTAAATAAAAGTTTTTTTTACCACTACTCACTAGTGAGTTACTGGGCCTTAAGGAGCGGCAGACTTTTTTTGATCCTTCCCTTGTTGCTACGTCGAGCACAATGTCTGCTGCTCAACCCCAAGGGTCTTACCGGGACCCCCAAACAGAAGCAAGAGATGGAAAGATATAAGGGGAGCGCAGATGCAATTTGAACAGATATAAAGACAATAAATGGTTGGTTAAAACAACCACTATAAACACTGAGATCCGCACCAGTACTGAAATAGCTACAGTCAATGCATTTCCTATGGGGTGAATCGCAAGGTTGGGATAGTGACACGTGAATATGCTATGTGAATAAAAATTACTTACACGGCCATGTGTAAATAAACAATGCTTAAATGGTATATTTTCTTATTCCTATTGATTGGAACTTCTGTGTGGTCTCCAGCTGGGTGGTTCTTCAGATGCAGAGTCTCAGTGCACCCCATCACAGGAGAGTCCCCAAGATCAATAGGCAAACATGGAGAGTGCATTGCAATAAAATCACAAGTATTTATTAAGCAATAAACATACACACTCACATGTAAGTACTCATCAGCGGTCACGGCAGAGTCCGTGTTCTCTGCACCACATGAAGGTCCTTGCTACCACGTCCGGTCTACAGCTTGGAACACTGCTGGAACGCAGGCGAAATGGACCGCTACGGTGGCCGCCGAGATACAGAATGGTCATGCAAAAAGAGCAACGCGTTTCGCCGAGTGGTCGGCTTCCTCAGGCTCGATGTCATTGTGCCTGAGGAAGACGACCACTCGGCAAAACGCGTTGTTCTTTTTGCATGTAGTGATGGATACCTGCCGGGTGCTCCAGCATGGTTGAAGGGCATTCATCCCAATGCTGATAGCAGGTGATCCATAGCTAGAAAGTGTTTAACAACGGGTTGGTCAGATTGATCTATGCATAATGCCACTCTGATGCTGGATCTATGAACTGCCATTCATTACTTTAATTGTCACTGGGTTTTCCACACATGGCACAGGCCACATGGACCCTTAATCAGATATACCACATTGATTGACATACATGTAAGTTAATCTGATAGTGATTTGCTGAATGTGGATGTGTGAACTGGCCGCCAATAATCAGACTATTGCATGTCACGCTATATAGCAAAGCGGTTTGCAATAAAGGGTTGCACGTCAGTCATATATATAGCAACTGGGTCAGTGAGAATCAGGAAATCCTGGAAGTGCTTGCCCCTGCTTGGACCAAATAGGAGATGTGTCTGGAATGATTTACTCAGGAGTTGTCACTGGATATAAGTGGGCAGCATTTCTTAATCCTTCTCTTAAAGCCTTTTGACAATGTACTGGTTGACAATATACACAAACGTATCAAATATCAGTGCGACTGAACCTTGAACAGGTTAAAGATGAAACATTCTTTCTTCTTAATGTCCCTTAGTGTGAGCCATTCAATACATTCATTGGAGTATAGAATCAAGTCCTTGTGCAAGCTCTTTAAGCACTCCGAATGCTATATGCACAATATGCAGCAGTTGCCACAAAATCTTAATATATAAAATCGAATGGTTAGTGAGGTTAGTGCTATCTGCGGTCAATCTGATTGGTCCTCAGCCTCTGGCCAATCAGATTGCTGTGTGTGACGTCACGCAACTGCCAACACACACACACACACACACACACACACACACACACACACACACACACACACACACACACACACACACACACACACACACACACACACACACACACACACACACACACACACACACACACACACACACACACACACACACACCTCCCCACTCCAACTCACCTCTCCCCCTCCCCAAATCACCTCTCCCCCCTCCAGGCTCCAAATCACCTTTCCCCCTCCCCAGCGGCATCACCTCTCCCCCCTCCCCAGCGGCATCACCTCTCCCCCCTCCCCAGCGGCATCACCTCTCCCCCCTCCCCAGCGGCATCACCTCTCCAAATCACCTCTCCCCGCTCCAAATCACCTCTCCCCCTCCCCGGTCCAAATCACCTCTCCCCCTCCCCGGTCCAAATCACCTCTCCCCCTCCCCGGTCCAAATCACCTCGCCCCCTCCCCGGTCCAAATCACCTCGCCCCCTCCCCGGTCCAAATCACCTCGCCCCCTCCCCGGTCCAAATCACCTCGCCCCCTCCCCGGTCCAAATCACCTCGCCCCCTCCCCGGTCCAAATCACCTCGCCCCCTCCCCGGCGGGGGAACAGGCAGCTGCCACGCGGCGCCTAAGATGGCGGCGGCTGGAAAGACACCCTTCCTCCCTCGCGGCGCCGAGTCAGAAGATGGCGGCGCCCGGAAGTACAGGTAGGTGTCGCTCCCCCACCTCCGGCGCCAAACGGAACTGAGTTTGTGTGTGTGTGTGTGCGTGTGTGTCTCACTATCCACTGCCCCCCCCCCTCCTGTCCACTGCCCCCCCCCTCCTGTCCACTGCCCCCCCCCTCCTGTCCACTGCCCCCCCCCCTCCTGTCCACTGCCCCCCCCCTCCTGTCCACTGCCCCCCCCCTCCTGTCCACTGCCCCCCCCCCCTCCTGTCCACTGCCCCCCCCCCCTGTCCACTGCCCCCCCCCCTGTCCACTGCCCCCCCCCCTCTGTCCACTGCCCCCCCCTCCTGTCCACTGCCCCCCACCTCCTGTCCACTGCCCCCCCCTCCTGTCCACTGCCCCCCCCCTCCTGTCCACTGCCCCCCCTCCTGTCCACTGCCCCCCCCTCCTGTCCACTGCCCCCCCCCCTCCTGTCCACTGCCCCCCCCTCCTGTCCACTGCCCCCCCCCTCCTGTCCACTGCCCCCCCCCCTCCTGTCCACTGCCCCCCCCCTCCTGTCCACTGCCCCCCCCCCCCCTCCTGTCCACTGCCCCCCCCTCCTGTCCACTGCCCCCCCCCTCCTGTCCACTGCCCCCCCCTCCTGTCCACTGCCCCCCTCCTCCTGTCCACTGCCCCCCCTCCTCCTGTCCACTGCCCCCCCCCTCCTGTCCACTGCCCCCCCCCTCCTGTCCACTGCCCCCCCCTCCTGTCCACTGCCCCCCCCTCCTGTCCACTGCCCCCCCTCCTGTCCACTGCCCCCCCTCCTGTCCAATGCCCCCCCCTCCTGTCCAATGCCCCCCCCTCCTGTCCAATGCCCCCCCCTCCTGTCCAATGCCCCCCCCCCCTCCTGTCCACCTCCCCCCCCCTCCTGTCCACCTCCCCCCCCCCTCCTGTCCACTGCCCCCCCTCCTGTCCACTGCCCCCCTCCTCCTGTCCACTGCCCCCCCTCCTCCTGTCCACTGCCCCCCCCTCCTGTCCACTGCCCCCCCCTGTCCACTGCCCCCCCTCCTGTCCACTGCCCCCCCTCCTGTCCACTGCCCCCCCTCCTGTCCACTGCCCCCCCTCCTGTCCAATGCCCCCCCTCCTGTCCAATGCCCCCCCCTCCTGTCCAATGCCCCCCCCCTCCTGTCCAATGGCCCCCCCCCCTCCTGTCCACCTCCCCCCCCCCTCCTGTCCACCTCCCCCCCCTCCTGTCCACCCCCCCCCCTCCTGTCCACCTCCCCCCCCTCCTGTCCACTGCCCCCCCTGTCCACTGCCCC